>NW_027479387.1:0-136067 GCF_051014685.1 Ptiloglossa arizonensis
ACGTATAACGTATAACGTACAACGTAGAACGTATAACGTACAACGTATAACGTATAACGTATAACGTATAACGTATAACGTATAACGTATAACGTATAACGTACAACGTATAACGTATAACGTATATCCTATAACGCATAACGTATAACGTATAACGTATAACGTATAACGTATAACGTATAACGTATAACGTATAACGTATAACGTATAACGTATAACGTATAACGTATAACGTATAACGTATAACGTATAATGTATAACGTATAACGTATAACGTATAACGTATAACGTATAACGTATAACGCATAACGTATAACGTATAACGTATAACGTATAACGTATAACGGATAACGTATAACGTATAACGTACAACGTTTAACGTATAACGTATAACGTAGAACGTATAACGTATAACGTATAACGTATAACGTATAACGTATGACGTATAACGTATAATGTACAACGTTTAACGTATAACGTATAACGTATAACGTAGATCGTATAACGTACAACGTATAACGTATAACGTAAAACGTATAACGTATAACGTATAACGTATAACGTATAACGTATAACGTATAACGTATAACGTATAACGTATAACGTATAACGTATATCGCATGACGTATAACGAAGAACGTATAACGTATAACGTATAACGTATAACGTATAACGTATGACGTATAACGTATAATGTACAACGTTTAACGTATAACGTACAACGTATAACGTATAACGTATAACGTATAACGTATAACGTATAACGTATAACGTATAACGTACAACGTATAACGTATAACGTATATCCTATAACGCATAACGTATAACGTATAACGTATAACGTATAACGTATAACGTATAACGTATAACGTATAACGTATAACGTATAACGTATAACGTATAACGTATAACGTATAACGTATAACGTATAATGTATAACGTATAACGTATAACGTATAACGTATAACGTATAACGTATAACGCATAACGTATAACGTATAACGTATAACGTATAACGTATAACGGATAACGTATAACGTATAACGTACAACGTTTAACGTATAACGTATAACGTAGAACGTATAACGTATAACGTATAACGTATAACGTAGATCGTATAACGTACAACGTATAACGTATAACGTAAAACGTATAACGTATAACGTATAACGTATAACGTATAACGTATAACGTATAACGTATAACGTATAACGTATAACGTATAACGTACAACGTATAAAGTATAACGTATATCCTAAAACGCATAACGTATATCCTATAACGCATAACGTATAGCGTATAACGCATAACGTATACCTTATAACGTATAACGTATAACGTGTAACGTATAACGTGTAACGTATAACGTATAACGTGTAACGTATAACGTGTAACGTATAACGTATAACGTTTAACGTATAACGTATAACGTATAACGTATAACGTATAACGTATAACGTATAACGTGTAGCGTATAACGTATAACGTATAACGTATGTCGTATAACATATAACGTATAACGTATAACGTATAACGTATAACATATAACGTATAACGTATAACGTATAACGTATAGCGTATAACGTATAACGTATAACGTATAACGTATAACGTATAACGCATAACGTATACCGTATAACGTATGACGTATAACGGATAACGTATAACGTATAGCGTACAAAGTTTAACGTATGACGTATAACGTATAATGTACAACGTTTAACGTATAACGTATAACGTACAACGTAGAACGTATAACGTACAACGTATAACGTATAACGTATAACGTATAACGTATAACGTATAACGTATAACGTATAACGTACAACGTATAACGTATAACGTATATCCTATAACGCATAACGTATAACGTATAACGTATAACGTATAACGTATAACGTATAACGTATAACGTATAACGTATAACGTATAACGTATAACGTATAACGTATAACGTATAACGTATAACGTATAATGTATAACGTATAACGTATAACGTATAACGTATAACGTATAACGTATAACGCATAACGTATAACGTATAACGTATAACGTATAACGTATAACGGATAACGTATAACGTATAACGTACAACGTTTAACGTATAACGTATAACGTAGAACGTATAACGTATAACGTATAACGTATAACGTATAACGTATGACGTATAACGTATAATGTACAACGTTTAACGTATAACGTATAACGTATAACGTAGATCGTATAACGTACAACGTATAACGTATAACGTAAAACGTATAACGTATAACGTATAACGTATAACGTATAACGTATAACGTATAACGTATAACGTATAACGTATAACGTATAACGTATATCGCATGACGTATAACGAAGAACGTATAACGTATAACGTATAACGTATAACGTATAACGTATGACGTATAACGTATAATGTACAACGTTTAACGTATAACGTATAACGTAGAACGTATAACGTACAACGTATAACGTATAACGTATAACGTATAACGTATAACGTATAACGTACAACGTTTAACGTATAACGTGTAACGTATAACGTATAACGTATAACGTATAACGTATAACGTATAACGTACAACGTGTAACGTATAACGTATATCCTATAACGCATAACGTATAACGTATAACGTATAACGTATAACGTATAACGTATAATTTATAACGTATAACGTATAACGTATAACGTATAACGTATAACGTATAACGCATAACGTATAACGTATAACGTATACCGTATAACGCATAACGTATAACGTATAACGTATAACGTATAACGTATAACGTATAACGTATAACGTATAACGTATGGCGTATAACGTATAGCGTATAACGATTATCGTAAAACGTATGACGTATAACATATTACGTATAACGTATAACGTATAACGTATAACGTATAACGTATAACGTATAACGTATAACGTATAACGTATAACGTATAACGTATAACGTATAACGTATAACGTATAACGTATAACGTATAACGTATAACGTATAACGTATAACGTATAACGTATAACGTATAACGTATAACGTATAACGTATAACGTATAACGTATAACGTATAACGTATAACGTATAACGTATAACGTATAACGTATAACGTATAACGTATAACGTATAACGTATAACGTATAACGTATAACGTATAACGTATAACGTATAACGTATAACGTATAACGTATAACGTATAACGTATAACGTATAACGTATAATGTATGACGTATAACGTATAACGTATAACGTATAACGTATAATGTATAACGCATAACGTATAACGTATAACGTATAACGTATAACGGATAACGTATAACGTATAACGTACAACGTTTAACGTATAACGTATAACGTAGAACGTATAACGTATAACGTATAACGTATAACGTATAACGTATGACGTATAACGTATAATGTACAACGTTTAACGTATAACGTATAACGTATAACGTAGATCGTATAACGTACAACGTATAACGTATAACGTAAAACGTATAACGTATAACGTATAACGTATAACGTATAACGTATAACGTATAACGTATAACGTATAACGTATAACGTATAACGTATAAGGTATAACGTATAACGTACAACGTTTAACGTGTAACGTATAACGTAGAACGTATAACGTATAACGTATAACGTATAACGTATAACGTATAACGTATAACGTATAACGTATAACGCATAACGTATAACGTATAACGTATACCGTATAACGCATAACGTATAACGTATAACGTATAACGTATAACGTATAACGTATAACGTATAACGTATAACGTATGGCGTATAACGTATAGCGTATAACGATTATCGTAAAACGTATGACGTATAACATATTACGTATAACGTATAACGTATAACGTATAACGTATAACGTATAACGTATAACGTATAACGTATAACGTATAACGTATAACGTATAACGTATAACGTATAACGTATAACGTATAACGTATAACGTATAACGTATAACGTATAACGTATAACGTATAACGTATAACGTATAACGTATAACGTATAACGTATAACGTATAACGTATAACGTATAACGTATAACGTATAACGTATAACGTATAACGTATAACGTATAACGTATAATTTATAACGTATAACGTATAACGTATAACGTATAACGTATAACGTATAACGCATAACGTATAACGCATAACGTATACCGTATAACGCATAACGTATAACGTATAACGTATAACGTATAACGTATAACGTATAACGTATAACGTATAACGTGTGGCGTATAACGTATAGCGTATAACGATTATCGTAAAACGTATGACGTATAACGTATTACGTATAACGTATAACGTATAACGTATAACGTATAACGTATAACGTATAACGTATAACGTATAACGTATAACGTATAACGTATAACGTATAACGTATAACGTATAACGTATAACGTATAACGTATAACGTATAACGTATAACGTATAACGTATAACGTATAACGTATAACGTTTAACGTATAACGTATAACGTAGAACGTATAACGTACAACGTATAACGTATAACGTATAACGTATAACGTATAACGTATAACGTACAACGTTTAACGTATAACGTATAACGTATAACGTATAACGTATAACGTATAACGTATAACGTATAACGTACAACGTATAACGTATAACGTATATCCTATAACGCATAACGTATAACGTATAACGTATAACGTATAACGTATAACGTATAATTTATAACGTATAACGTATAACGTATAACGTATAACGTATAACGTATAACGTATAACGCATAACGTATAACGTATAACGTATACCGTATAACGCATAACGTATAACGTATAACGTATAACGTATAACGTATAACGTATAACGTATAACGTATAACGTATGGCGTATAACGTATAGCGTATAACGATTATCGAAAAACGTATGACGTATAACATATTACGTATAACGTATAACGTATAACGTATAACGTATAACGTATAACGTATAACGTATAACGTATAACGTATAACGTATAACGTATAGCGTATAACGTATAACGTATAACGTATAACGTATAACGTATAACGTATAACGTATAACGTATAACGTATAACGTATAACGTATAACGTATAACGTATAACGTATAACGTATAACGTATAACGTATAACGTATAACGTATAACGTATAACGTATAACGTATAACGTATAACGTATAACGTATAACGTATAACGTATAACGTATAACGTATAACGTATAACGTATAACGTATAACGTATAACGTATAATGTATAACGTATAACGTATAACGTATAACGTATAACGTATAACGTATAACGCATAACGTATAACGTATAACGTATAACGTATAACGGATAACGTATAACGTATAACGTACAACGTTTAACGTATAACGTATAACGTAGAACGTATAACGTATAACGTATAACGTATAACGTATAACGTATGACGTATAACGTATAATGTACAACGTTTAACGTATAACGTATAACGTATAACGTAGATCGTATAACGTACAACGTATAACGTATAACGTAAAACGTATAACGTATAACGTATAACGTATAACGTATAACGTATAACGTATAACGTATAACGTATAACGTATAACGTATAACGTATAACGTATAACGTATAACGTATAACGTATAACGTATAACGTATAACGTATAACGCATAACGTATAACGTATAACGTATAACGTATAACGTATAACGTATAACGTATAACGTATAACGTATAACGTATAACGTATAACGTATAACGTATAACGTATAACGTATAACGTATAACGTATAACGTATAACGTATAACGTATAACGTATAACGTATAACGTATAACGTATAACGTATAACGTATAACGTATAACGTATAACGTATAACGTATAACGTATAACGTATAACGTATAATGTATAACGTATAACGTATAGCGTATAGCGTATAACGTATAACGTACAACGATTAACGTAAAACGTATGACGTATTACATATTACGTATAACGTATAACGTACAACGTATAACGTATAACGTACAACGTATAACGTATAACGTACAACGTATAACGTATAACGTATATCCTATAACGCATAACGTATAACGTATAACGTATAACGTATAACGTATAACGTATAACGTATAACGTATAACGTATAACGTATAACGTATAACGTATAACGCATAACGTATAACGTATAACGTATAACGTATAACGGATAACGTATAACGTATAACGTACAACGTTTAACGTATTACGTATAACGTAGAACGTATAACGTATAACGTATAACGTATAACGTATAACGTATGACGTATAACGTATAATGTACAACGTTTAACGTATAACGTATAACGTATAACGCAGATCGTATAACGTACAACGTATAACGTATAACGTAAAACGTATAACGTATAACGTATAACGTATAACGTCTAACGTATAACGTATAACGTATAACGTATAACGTATAACCTATAACGTATAACGTATAACGTATAACGTATAACGTATAACGTATAACGTATAACGTACAACGTTTAACGTATAACGTATAACGTATAACGTATAACGTATAACGTATAACGTACAACGTATAACGTACAACGTATAACGTACAACGTATAACGTATAACGTATAACGTATAAGGTATGACCTATAACGTATAACGTATAACGCATAACGTATAACGTATAACGTATAACGTATAAGGTATAACGTATAACGTACAACGTTTAACGTGTAACGTATAACGTAGAACGTATAACGTATAACGTATAACGTATAACGTATAACGTATAACGTATAACGTATAACGTATAACGTATAACGTATAACGTATAACGTATGACGTATAACGTATAATGTACAACGTTTAACGTATAACGTATAACGTATAACGTAGATCGTATAACGTACAACGTATAACGTATAACGTAAAACGTATAACGTATAACGTATAACGTATAACGTATAACGTATAACGTATAACGTATAACGTATAACGTATAACGTATAACGTATAACGTATAACGTATAACGTATAACGTATAACGTATAACGTATAACGTATAACGTACAACGTATAACGTATAACGTATAACGTACAACGTATAACGTATAACGTACAACGTATAACGTATAACGTATATCCTATAACGCATAACGTATAACGTATAACGTATAACGTATAACGTATAACGTATAACGTATAACGTATAACGTATAACGTATAACGTATGACGTATAACGTATAACGTACAACGTTTAACGTATAACGTATAACGTAGAACGTATAACGTACAACGTATAACGTATAACGTATAACGTATAACGTATAACGTATAACGTATAACGTATAACGTGTAACGTATAACGTATATCGCATGACGTATAACGCATAACGTATAACGTATAACGTATAACGTATAACGTATAACGTATAACGTATAACGTATAACGTATAACGTATAACGTATAACGTATAACGTATAACGTATAACGTATAACGTATAACGTGTAACGTATAACGTATAACGTATAACGTATAACGTATAACGCATAACGTATAACGTATAACGTATAACGTATAACGTATAACGTATAACGTATAACGTATAACGTATATCGCATGACGTATAACGAAGAACGTATAACGTATAACGTATAACGTATAACGTATAACGTATGACGTATAACGTATAACGTACAACGTTTAACGTATAACGTATAACGTAGAACGTATAACGTACAACGTATAACGTATAACGTATAACGTATAACGTATAACGTATAACGTACAACGTTTAACGTATAACGTATAACGTATAACGTATAACGTATAACGTATAACGTATAACGTATAACGTACAACGTATAACGTATAACGTATATCCTATAACGCATAACGTATAACGTATAACGTATAACGTATAACGTATAACGTATAATTTATAACGTATAACGTATAACGTATAACGTATAACGTATAACGTATAACGTATAACGCATAACGTATAACGTATAACGTATACCGTATAACGCATAACGTATAACGTATAACGTATAACGTATAACGTATAACGTATAACGTATAACGTATAACGTATGGCGTATAACGTATAGCGTATAACGATTATCGAAAAACGTATGACGTATAACATATTACGTATAACGTATAACGTATAACGTATAACGTATAACGTATAACGTATAACGTATAACGTATAACGTATAACGTATAACGTATAGCGTATAACGTATAACGTATAACGTATAACGTATAACGTATAACGTATAACGTATAACGTATAACGTATAACGTATAACGTATAACGTATAACGTATAACGTATAACGTATAACGTATAACGTATAACGTATAACGTATAACGTATAACGTATAACGTATAACGTATAACGTATAACGTATAACGTATAACGTATAACGTATAACGTATAACGTATAACGTATAACGTATAACGTATAACGTATAACGTATAATGTATAACGTATAACGTATAACGTATAACGTATAACGTATAACGTATAACGCATAACGTATAACGTATAACGTATAACGTATAACGGATAACGTATAACGTATAACGTACAACGTTTAACGTATAACGTATAACGTATAACGTAGAACGTATAACGTATAACGTATAACGTATAACGTATAACGTATGACGTATAACGTATAATGTACAACGTTTAACGTATAACGTATAACGTATAACGTAGATCGTATAACGTACAACGTATAACGTATAACGTAAAACGTATAACGTATAACGTATAACGTATAACGTATAACGTATAACGTATAACGTATAACGTATAACGTATAACGTATAACGTATAACGTATAACGTATAACGTATAACGTATAACGTATAACGTATAACGTATAACGTACAACGTTTAACGTATAACGTATAACGTATAACGTATAACGTATAACGTATAACGTACAACGTATAACGTACAACGTATAACGTATAACGTATAACGTATAAGGTATGACCTATAACGTATAACGTATAACGCATAACGTATAACGTATAACGTATAACGTATAAGGTATAACGTATAACGTACAACGTTTAACGTGTAACGTATAACGTAGAACGTATAACGTATAACGTATAACGTATAACGTATAACGTATAACGTATAACGTATAACGTAAAACGTATAATGTATAACGTATAACGTATAACGTATAACGTATAACGTATAACGTATAACGTATAACGTATAACGTATAACGTATAACGTATAACGTATAACGTATAATGTATAACGTATAACGTATAACGTATAACGTATAACGTATAACGTATAACGTATAGCGTCTAACGTATAACGTATAACGTATAACGTATAACGTATAAAGTATAACTTATAACGTATAACGTATAACGTATAATGTATAACGTATAACGTATAGCGTATAGCGTATAACGTATAACGTACAACGATTAACGTAAAACGTATGACGTATTACATATTACGTATAACGTATAACGTACAACGTATAACGTATAACGTACAACGTATAACGTATAACGTACAACGTATAACGTATAACGTATATCCTATAACGCATAACGTATAACGTATAACGTATAACGTATAACGTATAACGTATAACGTATAACGTATAACGTATAACGTATAACGTATAACGCATAACGTATAACGTATAACGTATAACGTATAACGGATAACGTATAACGTATAACGTACAACGTTTAACGTATAACGTATAACGTAGAACGTATAACGTATAACGTATAACGTATAACGTATAACGTATGACGTATAACGTATAATGTACAACGTTTAACGTATAACGTATAACGTATAACGTAGATCGTATAACGTACAACGTATAACGTATAACGTAAAACGTATAACGTATAACGTATAACGTATAACGTATAACGTATAACGTATAACGTATAACGTATAACGTATAACCTATAACGTATAACGTATAACGTATAACGTATAACGTATAACGTATAACGTATAACGTACAACGTTTAACGTATAACGTATAACGTATAACGTATAACGTATAACGTATAACGTACAACGTATAACGTACAACGTATAACGTATAACGTATAACGTATAAGGTATGACCTATAACGTATAACGTATAACGCATAACGTATAACGTACAACGTATAACGTATAAGGTATAACGTATAACGTACAACGTTTAACGTGTAACGTATAACGTAGAACGTATAACGTATAACGTATAACGTATAACGTATAACGTATAACGTATAACGTATAACGTAAAACGTATAATGTATAACGTATAACGTATAACGTATAACGTATAACGTATAACGTATAACGTATAACGTATAACGTATAACGTATAACGTATAACGTATAACGTATGACGTATAACGTATAATGTACAACGTTTAACGTATAACGTATAACGTATAACGTAGATCGTATAACGTACAACGTATAACGTACAACGTTTAACGTATAACGTATAACGTATAACGTATAACGTATAACGTATAACGTACAACGTATAACGTACAACGTATAACGTATAACGTATAACGTATAAGGTATGACCTATAACGTATAACGTATAACGCATAACGTATAACGTATAACGTATAACGTATAAGGTATAACGTATAACGTACAACGTTTAACGTGTAACGTATAACGTAGAACGTATAACGTATAACGTATAACGTATAACGTATAACGTATAACGTATAACGTATAACGTATAACGTATAACGTATAACGTATAACGTATAACGTATAACGTATAACGTATAACGTACAACGTTTAACGTATAACGTATAACGTATAACGTATAACGTATAACGTAGATCGTATAACGTATAACGTATAACGTATAACGTATAACGTATAACGTACAACGTATAACGTACAACGTATAACGTATAACGTATAACGTATAAGGTATGACCTATAACGTATAACGTATAACGCATAACGTATAACGTATAACGTATAACGTATAAGGTATAACGTATAACGTACAACGTTTAACGTGTAACGTATAACGTAGAACGTATAACGTATAACGTATAACGTATAACGTATAACGTATAACGTATAACGTATGACGTATAACGTATAATGTACAACGTTTAACGTATAACGTATAACGTATAACGTAGATCGTATAACGTACAACGTATAACGTATAACGTAAAACGTATAACGTATAACGTATAACGTATAACGTATAACGTATAACGTATAACGTATAACGTATAACGTATAACGTATAACGTATAACGTATAACGTATAACGTATAACGTATAACGTATAACGTACAACGTTTAACGTATAACGTATAACGTATAACGTATAACGTATAACGTATAACGTACAACGTATATCGTACAACGTATAACGTATAACGTATAACGTATAAGGTATGACCTATAACGTATAACGTATAACGCATAACGTATAACGTATAACGTATAACGTATAAGGTATAACGTATAACGTACAACGTTTAACGTGTAACGTATAACGTAGAACGTATAACGTATAACGTATAACGTATAACGTATAACGTATAACGTATAACGTATAACGTAAAACGTATAATGTATAACGTATAACGTATAACGTATAACGTATAACGTATAACGTATAACGTATAACGTATAACGTATAACGTATAACGTATAACGTATAACGTATAATGTATGACGTATAACGTATAACGTATAACGTATAACGTATAACGTATAACGTATAGCGTCAAACGTATAACGTATAACGTACAAACGTATAACGTATAAAGTATAACTTATAACGTATAACGTATAACGTATAACGTATAACGTAAAACGTATAATGTATAACGTATAACGTATAACGTATAACGTATAACGTATAACGTATAACGTATAACGTATAACGTATAACGTATAACGTATAACGTATAACGTATAATGTATGACGTATAACGTATAACGTATAACGTACAAGGTATAACGTATAACGTACAACGTATAACGTATAACGTATATCCTATAACGCATAACGTATAACGTATAACGTATAACGTATAACGTATAACGTATAACGTATAACGTATAACGTATAACGTATAACGTATAACGCATAACGTATAACGTATAACGTATAACGTATAACGGATAACGTATAACGTATAACGTACAACGTTTAACGTATAACGTATAACGTAGAACGTATAACGTATAACGTATAACGTATAACGTATAACGTATGACGTATAACGTATGATGTACAACGTTTAACGTATAACGTATAACGTATAACGTAGATCGTATAACGTACAACGTATAACGTATAACGTAAAACGTATAACGTATAACGTATAACGTATAACGTATAACGTATAACGTATAACGTATAACGTATAACGTATAACGTATAACGTATAACCTATAACGTATAACGTATAACGTATAACGTATAACGTATAACGTATAACGTATAACGTACAACGTTTAACGTATAACGTATAACGTATAACGTATAACGTATAACGTATAACGTACAACGTATAACGTACAACGTATAACGTATAACGTATAACGTATAAGGTATGACCTATAACGTATAACGTATAACGCATATCGTATAACGTATAACGTATAACGTATAAGGTATAACGTATAACGTACAACGTTTAACGTGTAACGTATAACTTATAACGTATAACGTATAACGTATAATGTATAACGTATAACGTATAGCGTATAGCGTATAACGTATAACGTATAACGTACAACGATTAGCGTAAAACGTATGACGTATTACATATTACGTATAACGTATAACGTACAACGTATAACGTATAACGTACAACGTATAACGTATAACGTATATCCTATAACGCATAACGTATAACGTATAACGTATAACGTATAACGTATAACGTATAACGTATAACGTATAACGTATAACATATGTCGTATAACGTATAACGTATAACGTATAACGTATAACGTATAACGTATAACGTATAACGTATAACGTATAATGTATAACGTATAACATATAACGTATAACGTATAGCATATAACGTATAACGTATAACGTATAACGTACAACGTCTAACGTATAACGTATAACGTATAACGTACAACGTCTAACGTATAACGTATAACGTATAACGTATAACGTACAACGTATAACGTATAACGTATAACGTATAACGTATAACGTATAACGTATAACGTATAACGTATAACGTACAACGATTAACGTAAAACGTATGACGTATTACATATTACGTATAACGTATAACGTACAACGTATAACGTATAACGTACAACGTATAACGTATAACGTATATCCTATAACGCATAACGTATAACGTATAACGTATAACGTATAACGTATAACGTATAACGTATAACGTATAACGTATAACGTATAACGTATAACGTACGACGTTTAACGTATAACGTATAACGTATAACGTATAACGTATAACGTGTAACGTATAACGTATAACGTATAACGCATAACGTATAACGTATAACGTATAACGCATAACGTATAACGTATAACGTATAACGTATAAGGTATTACGTATAACGTACAACGTTTAACTTGTAACGTATAACGTATAACGTATAACGTATAACGTATAACGTATAACGTATAACGTATAACGTATAACGTATAACGTATAACGTATAACGTATAACGTATAACGTATAACGTATAACGTATAACGTATAACGTATAACGTATAACGTACGACGTTTAACGTATAACGTATAACGTATAACGTATAACGTATAACGTATAATGTATAACGTATAACGTATAACGTATAACGTATAGCATATAACGTATAACGTATAACGTATAACGTACAACGTCTAACGTATAACGTATAACGTATAACGTATAACGTATAACGTATAACGTACAACGTATAACGTATAACGTATAACGTATAACGTATAACGTATAACGTATAACGTATAACGTATAACGTACGACGTTTAACGTATAACGTATAACGTATAACGTATAACGTATAACGTATAACGTATAACGTATAACGTATAACGCATAACGTATAACGTATAACGTATAACGTATAAGGTATAACGTATAACGTACAACGTTTAACGTGTAACGTATAACGTATAACGTATAACGTATAACGTATAACGTATAACGTATAACGTATAACGTATAACGTATAATGTATAACGTATAACGTATAACGTATAACGTATAACGTATAACGTATAACGTATAGCGTCTAATGTATAACGTATAACGTATAACGTATAACGTATAAAGTATAACTTATAACGTATAACGTATAACGTATAATGTATAACGTATAACGTATAGCGTATAGCGTATAACGTATAACGTACAACGTCTAACGTATAACGTATAACGTATAACGTATAACGCATAACGTATAACGTATAGCGTATAACGTATAAAGTATAACGTATAACGTATAACGTATAACGTATAACGTATAACGTACGACGTTTAACGTATAACGTATAACGTATAACGTATAACGTATAACGTATAATGTATAACGTATAACGTATAACGTATAACGTATAGCATATAACGTATAACGTATAACGTATAACGTATAACGTATAACGTATAACGTATAACGTATAGCGTCTAACGTATAACGTATAACGTATAACGTATAACGTATAAAGTATAACTTATAACGTATAACGTATAACGTATAACGTATAATGTATAACGTATAACGTATAGCGTATAGCGTATAACGTATAACGTACAACGATTAACGTAAAACGTATGACGTATTACATATTACGTATAACGTATGACGTATTACATATTACGTATAACGTATAACGTATAACGTATAATGTATAACGTATAACGTATAATGTATAACGTATAACGTATAACGTATAACGTATAACGTATAACGTATAACGTATAGCGTCTAACGTATAACGTATAACGTATAACGTATAACGTATAAAGTATAACTTATAACGTATAACGTATAACGTATAACGTATAATGTATAACGTATAACGTATAGCGTATAGCGTATAACGTATAACGTACAACGATTAACGTAAAACGTATGACGTATTACATATTACGTATAACGTATGACGTATTACATATTACGTATAACGTATAACGTATAACGTATAACGTATAACGTACGACGTTTAACGTATAACGTATAACGTATAACGTACAACGTATAACGTACAACGTATAACGTATAACGTATAACGTATAATGTATAACGTATAACGTATAACGTATAACGTATAGCATATAACGTATAACGTATAACGTATAACGTACAACGTCTAACGTATAACGTATAACGTATAACGTATAACGTATAACGTACAACGTATAACGTATAACGTATAACGTATAACGTATAACGTATAACGTATAACGTATAACGTATAACGTACGACGTTTAACGTATAACGTATAACGTATAACGTATAACGTATAACGTATAATGTATAACGTATAACGTATAACGTATAACGTATAGCATATAACGTATAACGTATAACGTATAACGTACAACGTCTAACGTATAACGTATAACGTATAACGTATAACGTATAACGTACAACGTATAACGTATAACGTATAACGTATAACGTATAACGTATAACGTATAACGTATAACGTATAACGTACGACGTTTAACGTATAACGTATAACGTATAACGTATAACGTATAACGTATAACGTATAACGTACGACGTTTAACGTATAACGTATAACGTATAACGTATAACGTATAACGTATAACGTATAACGTACGACGTTTAACGTATAACGTATAACGTATAACGTATAACGTATAACGTATAACGTATAACGTATAACGCATAACGTATAACGTATAACGTATAACGTATAAGGTATAACGTATAACGTACAACGTTTAACGTGTAACGTATAACGTATAACGTATAACGTATAACGTATAACGTATAACGTATAACGTATAACGTATAATGTATAACGTATAACGTATAACGTATAACGTACGACGTTTAACGTATAACGTATAACGTATAACGTATAACATATAACGTATAACGTATAACGTATAACGCATAACGTATAACGTATAACGTATAACGCATAACGTATAACGTATAACGTATAACGTATAAGGTATAACGTATAACGTACAACGTTTAACGTGTAACGTATAACGTATAACGTATAACGTATAACGTATAACGTATAACGTATAACGTATAACGTATAACGTATAACGTATAACGTACGACGTTTAACGTATAACGTATAACGTATAACGTATAACGTATAACGTATAATGTATAACGTATATCGTATAACGTATAACGTATAGCATATAACGTATAACGTATAACGTATAACGTACAACGTCTAACGTATAACGTATAACGTATAACGTATAACGCATAACGTATAACGTATAGCGTATAACGTATAACGTATAACGATTAACGTAAAACGTATGACGTATTACATATTACGTATAACGTATAACGTATAACGTATAACGTATAACGTACGACGTTTAACGTATAACGTATAACGTATAACGTATAACGTATAACGTATAACGTATAACGTATAACGTATAACGTATAACGTATAACGTATAACGCATAACGTATAACGTATAGCGTATAACGTATAACGTATAACGTACAACGTATAACGTACAACGTATAACGTATAACGTATATCGTATAACGTATAACGTATAACGTATAACGTATAACGTATAACGTATAGCGTCTAACGTATAACGTATAACGTATAACGTATAACGTATAAAGTATAACTTATAACGTATAACGTATAACGTATAATGTATAACGTATAACGTATAGCGTATAGCGTATAACGTATAACGTACAACGATTAACGTAAAACGTATGACGTATTACATATTACGTATAACGTATAACGTATAACGTATAACGTATAACGTACGACGTTTAACGTATAACGTATAACGTATAACGTATAACGTATAACGTATAACGTATAACGTATAACGTATAACGCATAACGTATAACGTATAGCGTATAACGTATAACGTATAACGATTAACGTAAAACGTATGACGTATTACGTATTACGTATAACGTATAACGTATAACGTATAACGTATAACGTATAACGTATAACGTATAACGTATAACGTATAACGTATAACGCATAACGTTTAACGTATAACGTATAACGTATAAGGTATAACGTATAACGTACAACGTTTAACGTGTAACGTACAACGTATAACGTATAACGTATATCCTATAACGCATAACGTATAACGTATAACGTATAACGTATAACGTATAACGTATAACGTATAACGTATAACGTATAACGTATAACGTATAACGTATAACGTATAACGTATGTCGTATAACGTACAACGTATAACGTACAACCTATAACGTACAACGTATAACGTACAACGTATAACGTACCACGTATAACGTACAACGTATAACGTATAACGTATATCGTATAACGTATAACGTATAACGTATAACGTATAACGTATAACGTATAACGTATAACGTATAACGTATAACGTATAACGTATAACGTATAACGTATAACGTATAACGTATAACGTATAACGTATAACGTATAACGTATAACGTATAACGTATAACGTATAACGTATAACGTATAACGTATAACGTATAACGTATTACGTATAACGTATAACGTATAGCGTATAACGTATAACGTATAACGATTAACGTAAAACGTATGACGTATTACATATTACGTATAACGTATAACGTATAACGTATAACGTATAACGTATAACGTATAACGTATAACGTAGAACGTATAACGTATAACGTATAACGTATAACGTATAACGCATAACGTATAACGTATAACGTATAACGTATAAGGTATAACGTATGACGTATAACTTATAACGTATAACGTATAACGTATAACGTATAACGTATAACGTATAACGTATAGCGTATAACGTATAACGTACAACGATTAACGTAAAACGTATGACGTATTACATATTACGTATAACGTATAACGTACAACGTATAACGTATAACGTACAACGTATAACGTATAACGTATATCCTATAACGTATAACGTATAACGTATAACGTATAACGTATAACGTATAACGTATAACGTATAACGTATAACGTATAACGTATAACGTATAACGTATAACGTATAACGTATAACGTATAACGTATAACGTATAACGTACAACGTATAACGTATAACGTATAACGTATAACGTATAACGTATAACGTATAACGTATAACGTATAACGTATAACGTATAACGTATAGCGTATAACGTATAACGTATAACGATTAACGTAAAACGTATGACGTATTACATATTACGTATAACGTATAACGTATAACGTACGACGTTTAACGTACGACGTTTAACGTATAACGTATAACGTATAACGTATAACGTATAACGTATAACGTATAACGTATAACGTATGACGTACGACGTTTAACGTATAACGTATAACGTATAACGTATAACGTATAACGTATAACGTACGACGTTTAACGTATAACGTATAACGTATAACGTATAACGTATAACGTATAACGTATAACTTATAACGTACAACATATAACGTATAACGTATATCCTATAACGCATAACGTATAACGTATAACGTATAACGTATAACGTATAACGTATATCCTATAACGCATAACGTATAATGTATAACGTATAACGTATAACGTATAACGTATAACGTATAACGTATAACGTATAACGTATGTCGTATAACGTATAACGTATAACGTATAACGTATAACGTATAACGTATAACGTATAATGTATAACGTATAACGTATAACGTATAACGTATAGCATATAACGTATAACGTATAACGTATAACGTACAACGTCTAACGTATAACGTATAACGTATAACGTATAACGTACAACGTATAACGTATAACGTATAACGTATAACGTATAACGTATAACGTATAACGTATAACGTATAACGTATAACGTATAACGTATAACGTATAACGTATAACGTATGACGTACGACGTTTAACGTATAACGTATAACGTATAACGTATAACGTATAACGTATAACGTACGACGTTTAACGTATAACGTATAACGTATAACGTATAACGTATAACGTATAACGTATAACGTATAACGTATAACGTATAACGTATAACGTATAACGTATTACGTATAACGTATAACGTATAGCGTATAACGTATAACGTATAACGATTAACGTAAAACGTATGACGTATTACATATTACGTATAACGTATAACGTATAACGTATAACGTATAACGTATAACGTATAACGTATAACGTATAACGTATAACGTATAACGTATAACGTATAACGTATAACGTATAACGTATAACGCATAACGTATAATGTATAACGTATAACGTATAAGGTATAACGTATGACGTATAACTTATAACGTATAACGTATAACGTATAACGTATAACGTATAACGTATAACGTATAGCGTATAACGTATAACGTACAACGATTAACGTAAAACGTATGACGTATTACATATTACGTATAACGTATAACGTACAACGTATAACGTATAACGTACAACGTATAACGTATAACGTATATCCTATAACGTATAACGTATAACGTATAACGTATAACGTATAACGTATAACGTATAACGTATAACGTATAACGTATAACGTATAACGTATAACGTATAACGTATAACGTATAACGTATAACGTATAACGTATAACGTATAACGTATAACGTATAACGTATAACGTATAACGTATAACGTATAACGTATAACGTATAGCGTATAACGTATAACGTATAACGATTAACGTAAAACGTATGACGTATTACATATTACGTATAATGTATAACGTATAACGTATAACGTATAACGTATAACGTATAACGTATAACGTACAACAATTAACGTAAAACGTATGACGTATTACATATTACGTATAACGTATAACGTACAACGTATAACGTATAACGTACAACGTATAACGTATAACGTATATCCTATAACGTATAACGTATAACGTATAACGTATAACGTGTAACGTATAACGTATAACGTATAATGTATAACGTATAACGTATAACGTATAACGTATAGCATATAACGTATAACGTATAACGTATAACGTACAAAGTCTAACGTATAACGTATAACGTATAACGTATAACGTACAACGTATAACGTATAACGTATAACGTATAACGTATAACGTATAACGTATAACGTATAACGTATAACGTACGACGTTTAACGTATAACGTATAACGTATAACGTATAACGTATAACGTATAACGTATAACGTATAACGCATAACGTATAACGTATAACGTATAACGTATAAGGTATAACGTATAACGTACAACGTTTAACGTGTAACGTATAACGTATAACGTATAACGTATAACGTATAACGTACGACGTTTAACGTATAACGTATATCGTATAACGTATAACGTATAACGTACGACGTTTAACGTATAACGTATAACGTATAACGTATAACGTATAACGTATAACGTATAACTTATAACGTACAACGTATAACGTATAACGTATATCCTATAACGCATAACGTATAACGTATAACGTATAACGTATAACGTATAACGTATAACGTATAACGTATAACGTATAACGTATAACGTATAACGTATAACGTATAACGTATAACGTATAACGTACAACGTATAACGTATAACGTATAACGTACAACGTATAACGTATAACGTATATCCTATAACGCATAACGTATAACGTATAACGTATAACGTATAACGTATAACGTATAACGTATAACGTATAACGTATAACGTATAACGTATAACGTATAACGTATAACGTATAACGTATAACGTATAACGTATAACGTATGTCGTATAACGTATAACGTATAACGTATAACGTATAACGTATAACGTATAACGTATAATGTATAACGTATAACGTATAACATATAACGTATAACGTATAACGTATAACGTATAACGTGCAACGTATAACGTATAACGTATAATGTATAACGTATAACGTATAACGTATAACGTATAACGTATATCGCATGACGTATAACGCATAACGTATAACGTATAACGTACAACGTATAACGTATAACGTATAACGTATAACGTATAACGTATAACGTATAAAGTATAGCGTCTAACGTATAACGTATAACGTATAACGTATAACGTATAACGTATGTCGTATAACGTATAACGTATAACGTATAACGTATAACGTATAACGTATAACGTATAATGTATAACGTATAACGTATAACATATAACGTATAACGTATAACGTATAACGTATAACGTGCAACGTATAACGTATAACGTATAATGTATAACGTATAACGTATAACGTATAACGTATAACGTATATCGCATGACGTATAACGTATAACGTATAACGTATAACGTATAACGTATAACTTATAACGTACAACGTATAACGTATAACGTATATCCTATAACGCATAACGTATAACGTATAACGTATAACGTATAACGTATAACGTATAACGTATAACGTATAACGTATAACGTATAACGTATAACGTATAACGTATAACGTATAACGTATAACGTACAACGTATAACGTATAACGTATAACGTACAACGTATAACGTATAACGTATATCCTATAACGCATAACGTATAACGTATAACGTATAACGTATAACGTATAACGTATAACGTATAACGTATAACGTATAACGTATAACGTATAACGTATAACGTATAACGTATAACGTATAACGTATAACGTATAACGTATGTCGTATAACGTATAACGTATAACGTATAACGTATAACGTATAACGTATAACGTATAATGTATAACGTATAACGTATAACATATAACGTATAACGTATAACGTATAACGTATAACGTGCAACGTATAACGTATAACGTATAATGTATAACGTATAACGTATAACGTATAACGTATAACGTATATCGCATGACGTATAACGCATAACGTATAACGTATAACGTACAACGTATAACGTATAACGTATAACGTATAACGTATAACGTATAACGTATAAAGTATAGCGTCTAACGTATAACGTATAACGTATAACGTATAACGTATAACGTATGACGTATAACGTATAATGTACAACGTTTAACGTATAACGTATAACGTATAACGTATAACGTAGAACGTATAACGTACAACGTATAACGTGTAACGTATAACGTATAACGTATAACGTATAACGTATAATGTACAACGTTTAACGTATAACGTATAAAGTATAACGTATAACGTATAACGTATACCTTTTAACGTATAACGTATAACGTGTAACGTATAACGTGTAACGTATAACGTATAACGTATAACGTATAACGTATAACGTATAACGTATAACGTATAACGTATAACGTACAACGTTTAACGTATAACGTATAACGTAGAACGTATAACGTATAACGTATAACGTATAACGTATAACGTATGACGTATAACGTATAATGTATAACGTATAACGTATAACGTATAACGTATAACGTATAACGTATAACGTATAACGTATAACGTATGACGTATAACGTATAAATTATAACGTATAACGTATAACGTATAACGTATAACGTATAACGTGTAACGTATAACGTATAACGTAAGACGTATAACGCATGACGTATAACGCATAACGTATAACGTATAACGTATAACGTACAACGTATAAAGTATAACGTATATCCTAAAACGCATAACGTATATCCTATAACGCATAACGTATAGCGTATAACGCATAACGTATACCTTATAACGTATAACGTATAACGTGTAACGTATAACGTGTAACGTATAACGTATAACGTGTAACGTATAACGTGTAACGTATAACGTATAACGTTTAACGTATAACGTATAACGTATAACGTATAACGTATAACGTATAACGTATAACGTGTAGCGTATAACGTATAACGTATAACGTATGTCGTATAACATATAACGTATAACGTATAACGTATAACGTATAACATATAACGTATAACGTATAACGTATAACGTATAGCGTATAACGTATAACGTATAACGTATAACGTATAACGTATAACGCATAACGTATACCGTATAACGTATGACGTATAACGGATAACGTATAACGTATAGCGTACAAAGTTTAACGTATGACGTATAACGTATAATGTACAACGTTTAACGTATAACGTATAACGTACAACGTAGAACGTATAACGTACAACGTATAACGTATAACGTATAACGTATAACGTATAACGTATAACGTATAACGTATAACGTACAACGTATAACGTATAACGTATATCCTATAACGCATAACGTATAACGTATAACGTATAACGTATAACGTATAACGTATAACGTATAACGTATAACGTATAACGTATAACGTATAACGTATAACGTATAACGTATAACGTATAACGTATAATGTATAACGTATAACGTATAACGTATAACGTATAACGTATAACGTATAACGCATAACGTATAACGTATAACGTATAACGTATAACGGATAACGTATAACGTATAACGTACAACGTTTAACGTATAACGTATAACGTAGAACGTATAACGTATAACGTATAACGTATAACGTATAACGTATGACGTATAACGTATAATGTACAACGTTTAACGTATAACGTATAACGTATAACGTAGATCGTATAACGTACAACGTATAACGTATAACGTAAAACGTATAACGTATAACGTATAACGTATAACGTATAACGTATAACGTATAACGTATAACGTATAACGTATAACGTATAACGTATATCGCATGACGTATAACGAAGAACGTATAACGTATAACGTATAACGTATAACGTATAACGTATGACGTATAACGTATAATGTACAACGTTTAACGTATAACGTATAACGTAGAACGTATAACGTACAACGTATAACGTATAACGTATAACGTATAACGTATAACGTATAACGTACAACGTTTAACGTATAACGTGTAACGTATAACGTATAACGTATAACGTATAACGTATAACGTATAACGTACAACGTGTAACGTATAACGTATATCCTATAACGCATAACGTATAACGTATAACGTATAACGTATAACGTATAACGTATAACGTATAATTTATAACGTATAACGTATAACGTATAACGTATAACGTATAACGTATAACGCATAACGTATAACGTATAACGTATACCGTATAACGCATAACGTATAACGTATAACGTATAACGTATAACGTATAACGTATAACGTATAACGTATAACGTATGGCGTATAACGTATAGCGTATAACGATTATCGTAAAACGTATGACGTATAACATATTACGTATAACGTATAACGTATAACGTATAACGTATAACGTATAACGTATAACGTATAACGTATAACGTATAACGTATAACGTATAACGTATAACGTATAACGTATAACGTATAACGTATAACGTATAACGTATAACGTATAACGTGTAGCGTATAACGTATAACGTATAACGTATGTCGTATAACATATAACGTATAACGTATAATGTATAACGTATAACGTATAACGTATAACGTATAACGTATAACGTATAACGTATAACGTATAACGTATAACGTATAACGTATAACGTATAACGTATAACGCATAACGTATACCGTATAACGTATTACGTATAACGGATAACGTATAACGTATAACGTACAACGTTTAACGTATGACGTATAACGTATAATGTACAACGTTTAACGTATAACGTATAACGTATAACGTGGAACGTATAACGTACAACGTATAAAGTATAACGTATAACGTATAACGTATAACGTATGACGTATAACGTATAATGTACAACGTTTAACGTATAACGTATAACGTATAACGTGGAACGTATAACGTACAACGTATAACGTATAACGTATAACGTATAACGTATAACGTATAACGTATAACGTATAGCGTCTAACGTATAACGTATAACGTATAACGTATAACGTATAACGTATAACGTATAACGTATAACGTATAACGTATAACGTATAACGTATAACGTATAACGTATAACGTATAACGTATAACGTAAGACGTATAACGCATGACGTATAACGCATAACGTATAAAGTATAACGTATGACGTATAACGTATAACGTATAACGTATAACGTATAACGTATAACGTACAACCTATAACGTATAACGTATAACGTATAACGTATAACGTATAACGTATAACGTAAGACGTATAACGCATGACGTATAACGCATAACGTATAACGTATAACGTATGACGTATAACGTATAACGTATAACGTATAACGTATAACGTATAACGTACAACCTATAACGTATAACGTATGACGTATAACGTATAACGTATAACGTATAACGTATAACGTATAACGTATAACCTATAACGCATAACGTATAACGTATAACGTATAACGTATAACGTATAACGTATAACGTATAACGTACAACGTTTAACGTATAACGTATAACGTAGAACGTATAACGTATAACGTATAACGTATAACGTATGACGTATAACGTATAATGTACAACGTTTAACGTATAACGTATAACGTATAACGTAGAACGTAGAACGTATAACGTACAACGTATAACGTGTAACGTATAACGTATAACGTATAACGTATAACGTATAATGTACAACGTTTAACGTATAACGTATAAAGTATAACGTATAACGTATAACGTATACCTTTTAACGTATAACGTATAACGTGTAACGTATAACGTGTAACGTATAACGTATAACGTATAACGTATAACGTATAACGTATAACGTATAACGTATAACGTATAACGTACAACGTTTAACGTATAACGTATAACGTAGAACGTATAACGTATAACGTATAACGTATAACGTATAACGTATGACGTATAACGTATAATGTATAACGTATAACGTATAACGTATAACGTATAACGTATAACGTATAACGTATAACGTATAACGTATGACGTATAACGTATAAATTATAACGTATAACGTATAACGTATAACGTATAACGTATAACGTGTAACGTATAACGTATAACGTAAGACGTATAACGCATGACGTATAACGCATAACGTATAACGTATAACGTATAACGTACAACGTATAAAGTATAACGTATATCCTAAAACGCATAACGTATATCCTATAACGCATAACGTATAGCGTATAACGCATAACGTATACCTTATAACGTATAACGTATAACGTGTAACGTATAACGTGTAACGTATAACGTATAACGTGTAACGTATAACGTGTAACGTATAACGTATAACGTTTAACGTATAACGTATAACGTATAACGTATAACGTATAACGTATAACGTATAACGTGTAGCGTATAACGTATAACGTATAACGTATGTCGTATAACATATAACGTATAACGTATAACGTATAACGTATAACATATAACGTATAACGTATAACGTATAACGTATAGCGTATAACGTATAACGTATAACGTATAACGTATAACGTATAACGCATAACGTATACCGTATAACGTATGACGTATAACGGATAACGTATAACGTATAGCGTACAAAGTTTAACGTATGACGTATAACGTATAATGTACAACGTTTAACGTATAACGTATAACGTACAACGTAGAACGTATAACGTACAACGTATAACGTATAACGTATAACGTATAACGTATAACGTATAACGTATAACGTATAACGTACAACGTATAACGTATAACGTATATCCTATAACGCATAACGTATAACGTATAACGTATAACGTATAACGTATAACGTATAACGTATAACGTATAACGTATAACGTATAACGTATAACGTATAACGTATAACGTATAACGTATAACGTATAATGTATAACGTATAACGTATAACGTATAACGTATAACGTATAACGTATAACGCATAACGTATAACGTATAACGTATAACGTATAACGTATAACGGATAACGTATAACGTATAACGTACAACGTTTAACGTATAACGTATAACGTAGAACGTATAACGTATAACGTATAACGTATAACGTATAACGTATGACGTATAACGTATAATGTACAACGTTTAACGTATAACGTATAACGTATAACGTAGATCGTATAACGTACAACGTATAACGTATAACGTAAAACGTATAACGTATAACGTATAACGTATAACGTATAACGTATAACGTATAACGTATAACGTATAACGTATAACGTATAACGTATATCGCATGACGTATAACGAAGAACGTATAACGTATAACGTATAACGTATAACGTATAACGTATGACGTATAACGTATAATGTACAACGTTTAACGTATAACGTATAACGTAGAACGTATAACGTACAACGTATAACGTATAACGTATAACGTATAACGTATAACGTATAACGTACAACGTTTAACGTATAACGTGTAACGTATAACGTATAACGTATAACGTATAACGTATAACGTATAACGTACAACGTGTAACGTATAACGTATATCCTATAACGCATAACGTATAACGTATAACGTATAACGTATAACGTATAACGTATAATTTATAACGTATAACGTATAACGTATAACGTATAACGTATAACGTATAACGCATAACGTATAACGTATAACGTATACCGTATAACGCATAACGTATAACGTATAACGTATAACGTATAACGTATAACGTATAACGTATAACGTATAACGTATGGCGTATAACGTATAGCGTATAACGATTATCGTAAAACGTATGACGTATAACATATTACGTATAACGTATAACGTATAACGTATAACGTATAACGTATAACGTATAACGTATAACGTATAACGTATAACGTATAACGTATAACGTATAACGTATAACGTATAACGTATAACGTATAACGTATAACGTATAACGTATAACGTATAACGTATAACGTATAACGTATAACGTATAACGTATAACGTATAACGTATAACGTATAACGTATAACGTATAACGTATAACGTATAACGTATAACGTATAACGTATAACGTATAACGTATAACGTATAACGTATAACGTATAACGTATAACGTATAACGTATAATGTATGACGTATAACGTATAACGTATAACGTATAACGTATAATGTATAACGCATAACGTATAACGTATAACGTATAACGTATAACGGATAACGTATAACGTATAACGTACAACGTTTAACGTATAACGTATAACGTAGAACGTATAACGTATAACGTATAACGTATAACGTATAACGTATGACGTATAACGTATAATGTACAACGTTTAACGTATAACGTATAACGTATAACGTAGATCGTATAACGTACAACGTATAACGTATAACGTATAACGTATAACGTATAACGTATAACGTATAACGTATAATGTATGACGTATAACGTATAACGTATAACGTATAACGTATAATGTATAACGCATAACGTATAACGTATAACGTATAACGTATAACATATAACGTATAACGTATAACGTATAACGTATAACGTGCAACGTATAACGTATAACGTATAATGTATAACGTATAACGTATAACGTATAACGTATAACGTATATCGCATGACGTATAACGTATAACGTATAACGTATAACGTATAACGTATAACTTATAACGTACAACGTATAACGTATAACGTATATCCTATAACGCATAACGTATAACGTATAACGTATAACGTATAACGTATAACGTATAACGTATAACGTATAACGTATAACGTATAACGTATAACGTATAACGTATAACGTATAACGTATAACGTACAACGTATAACGTATAACGTATAACGTACAACGTATAACGTATAACGTATATCCTATAACGCATAACGTATAACGTATAACGTATAACGTATAACGTATAACGTATAACGTATAACGTATAACGTATAACGTATAACGTATAACGTATAACGTATAACGTATAACGTATAACGTATAACGTATAACGTATGTCGTATAACGTATAACGTATAACGTATAACGTATAACGTATAACGTATAACGTATAATGTATAACGTATAACGTATAACATATAACGTATAACGTATAACGTATAACGTATAACGTGCAACGTATAACGTATAACGTATAATGTATAACGTATAACGTATAACGTATAACGTATAACGTATATCGCATGACGTATAACGCATAACGTATAACGTATAACGTACAACGTATAACGTATAACGTATAACGTATAACGTATAACGTATAACGTATAAAGTATAGCGTCTAACGTATAACGTATAACGTATAACGTATAACGTATAACGTATGACGTATAACGTATAATGTACAACGTTTAACGTATAACGTATAACGTATAACGTATAACGTAGAACGTATAACGTACAACGTATAACGTGTAACGTATAACGTATAACGTATAACGTATAACGTATAATGTACAACGTTTAACGTATAACGTATAAAGTATAACGTATAACGTATAACGTATACCTTTTAACGTATAACGTATAACGTGTAACGTATAACGTGTAACGTATAACGTATAACGTATAACGTATAACGTATAACGTATAACGTATAACGTATAACGTATAACGTACAACGTTTAACGTATAACGTATAACGTAGAACGTATAACGTATAACGTATAACGTATAACGTATAACGTATGACGTATAACGTATAATGTATAACGTATAACGTATAACGTATAACGTATAACGTATAACGTATAACGTATAACGTATAACGTATGACGTATAACGTATAAATTATAACGTATAACGTATAACGTATAACGTATAACGTATAACGTGTAACGTATAACGTATAACGTAAGACGTATAACGCATGACGTATAACGCATAACGTATAACGTATAACGTATAACGTACAACGTATAAAGTATAACGTATATCCTAAAACGCATAACGTATATCCTATAACGCATAACGTATAGCGTATAACGCATAACGTATACCTTATAACGTATAACGTATAACGTGTAACGTATAACGTGTAACGTATAACGTATAACGTGTAACGTATAACGTGTAACGTATAACGTATAACGTTTAACGTATAACGTATAACGTATAACGTATAACGTATAACGTATAACGTATAACGTGTAGCGTATAACGTATAACGTATAACGTATGTCGTATAACATATAACGTATAACGTATAACGTATAACGTATAACATATAACGTATAACGTATAACGTATAACGTATAGCGTATAACGTATAACGTATAACGTATAACGTATAACGTATAACGCATAACGTATACCGTATAACGTATGACGTATAACGGATAACGTATAACGTATAGCGTACAAAGTTTAACGTATGACGTATAACGTATAATGTACAACGTTTAACGTATAACGTATAACGTACAACGTAGAACGTATAACGTACAACGTATAACGTATAACGTATAACGTATAACGTATAACGTATAACGTATAACGTATAACGTACAACGTATAACGTATAACGTATATCCTATAACGCATAACGTATAACGTATAACGTATAACGTATAACGTATAACGTATAACGTATAACGTATAACGTATAACGTATAACGTATAACGTATAACGTATAACGTATAACGTATAACGTATAATGTATAACGTATAACGTATAACGTATAACGTATAACGTATAACGTATAACGCATAACGTATAACGTATAACGTATAACGTATAACGGATAACGTATAACGTATAACGTACAACGTTTAACGTATAACGTATAACGTAGAACGTATAACGTATAACGTATAACGTATAACGTATAACGTATGACGTATAACGTATAATGTACAACGTTTAACGTATAACGTATAACGTATAACGTAGATCGTATAACGTACAACGTATAACGTATAACGTAAAACGTATAACGTATAACGTATAACGTATAACGTATAACGTATAACGTATAACGTATAACGTATAACGTATAACGTATAACGTATATCGCATGACGTATAACGAAGAACGTATAACGTATAACGTATAACGTATAACGTATAACGTATGACGTATAACGTATAATGTACAACGTTTAACGTATAACGTATAACGTAGAACGTATAACGTACAACGTATAACGTATAACGTATAACGTATAACGTATAACGTATAACGTACAACGTTTAACGTATAACGTGTAACGTATAACGTATAACGTATAACGTATAACGTATAACGTATAACGTACAACGTGTAACGTATAACGTATATCCTATAACGCATAACGTATAACGTATAACGTATAACGTATAACGTATAACGTATAACGTATAATTTATAACGTATAACGTATAACGTATAACGTATAACGTATAACGTATAACGCATAACGTATAACGTATAACGTATACCGTATAACGCATAACGTATAACGTATAACGTATAACGTATAACGTATAACGTATAACGTATAACGTATAACGTATGGCGTATAACGTATAGCGTATAACGATTATCGTAAAACGTATGACGTATAACATATTACGTATAACGTATAACGTATAACGTATAACGTATAACGTATAACGTATAACGTATAACGTATAACGTATAACGTATAACGTATAACGTATAACGTATAACGTATAACGTATAACGTATAACGTATAACGTATAACGTATAACGTGTAGCGTATAACGTATAACGTATAACGTATGTCGTATAACATATAACGTATAACGTATAATGTATAACGTATAACGTATAACGTATAACGTATAACGTATAACGTATAACGTATAACGTATAACGTATAACGTATAACGTATAACGTATAACGTATAACGCATAACGTATACCGTATAACGTATTACGTATAACGGATAACGTATAACGTATAACGTACAACGTTTAACGTATGACGTATAACGTATAATGTACAACGTTTAACGTATAACGTATAACGTATAACGTGGAACGTATAACGTACAACGTATAAAGTATAACGTATAACGTATAACGTATAACGTATGACGTATAACGTATAATGTACAACGTTTAACGTATAACGTATAACGTATAACGTGGAACGTATAACGTACAACGTATAACGTATAACGTATAACGTATAACGTATAACGTATAACGTATAACGTATAGCGTCTAACGTATAACGTATAACGTATAACGTATAACGTATAACGTATAACGTATAACGTATAACGTATAACGTATAACGTATAACGTATAACGTATAACGTATAACGTATAACGTATAACGTAAGACGTATAACGCATGACGTATAACGCATAACGTATAAAGTATAACGTATGACGTATAACGTATAACGTATAACGTATAACGTATAACGTATAACGTACAACCTATAACGTATAACGTATAACGTATAACGTATAACGTATAACGTATAACGTAAGACGTATAACGCATGACGTATAACGCATAACGTATAACGTATAACGTATGACGTATAACGTATAACGTATAACGTATAACGTATAACGTATAACGTACAACCTATAACGTATAACGTATGACGTATAACGTATAACGTATAACGTATAACGTATAACGTATAACGTATAACCTATAACGCATAACGTATAACGTATAACGTATAACGTATAACGTATAACGTATAACGTATAACGTACAACGTTTAACGTATAACGTATAACGTAGAACGTATAACGTATAACGTATAACGTATAACGTATGACGTATAACGTATAATGTACAACGTTTAACGTATAACGTATAACGTATAACGTAGAACGTAGAACGTATAACGTACAACGTATAACGTGTAACGTATAACGTATAACGTATAACGTATAACGTATAATGTACAACGTTTAACGTATAACGTATAAAGTATAACGTATAACGTATAACGTATACCTTTTAACGTATAACGTATAACGTGTAACGTATAACGTGTAACGTATAACGTATAACGTATAACGTATAACGTATAACGTATAACGTATAACGTATAACGTATAACGTACAACGTTTAACGTATAACGTATAACGTAGAACGTATAACGTATAACGTATAACGTATAACGTATAACGTATGACGTATAACGTATAATGTATAACGTATAACGTATAACGTATAACGTATAACGTATAACGTATAACGTATAACGTATAACGTATGACGTATAACGTATAAATTATAACGTATAACGTATAACGTATAACGTATAACGTATAACGTGTAACGTATAACGTATAACGTAAGACGTATAACGCATGACGTATAACGCATAACGTATAACGTATAACGTATAACGTACAACGTATAAAGTATAACGTATATCCTAAAACGCATAACGTATATCCTATAACGCATAACGTATAGCGTATAACGCATAACGTATACCTTATAACGTATAACGTATAACGTGTAACGTATAACGTGTAACGTATAACGTATAACGTGTAACGTATAACGTGTAACGTATAACGTATAACGTTTAACGTATAACGTATAACGTATAACGTATAACGTATAACGTATAACGTATAACGTGTAGCGTATAACGTATAACGTATAACGTATGTCGTATAACATATAACGTATAACGTATAACGTATAACGTATAACATATAACGTATAACGTATAACGTATAACGTATAGCGTATAACGTATAACGTATAACGTATAACGTATAACGTATAACGCATAACGTATACCGTATAACGTATGACGTATAACGGATAACGTATAACGTATAGCGTACAAAGTTTAACGTATGACGTATAACGTATAATGTACAACGTTTAACGTATAACGTATAACGTACAACGTAGAACGTATAACGTACAACGTATAACGTATAACGTATAACGTATAACGTATAACGTATAACGTATAACGTATAACGTACAACGTATAACGTATAACGTATATCCTATAACGCATAACGTATAACGTATAACGTATAACGTATAACGTATAACGTATAACGTATAACGTATAACGTATAACGTATAACGTATAACGTATAACGTATAACGTATAACGTATAACGTATAATGTATAACGTATAACGTATAACGTATAACGTATAACGTATAACGTATAACGCATAACGTATAACGTATAACGTATAACGTATAACGTATAACGGATAACGTATAACGTATAACGTACAACGTTTAACGTATAACGTATAACGTAGAACGTATAACGTATAACGTATAACGTATAACGTATAACGTATGACGTATAACGTATAATGTACAACGTTTAACGTATAACGTATAACGTATAACGTAGATCGTATAACGTACAACGTATAACGTATAACGTAAAACGTATAACGTATAACGTATAACGTATAACGTATAACGTATAACGTATAACGTATAACGTATAACGTATAACGTATAACGTATATCGCATGACGTATAACGAAGAACGTATAACGTATAACGTATAACGTATAACGTATAACGTATGACGTATAACGTATAATGTACAACGTTTAACGTATAACGTATAACGTAGAACGTATAACGTACAACGTATAACGTATAACGTATAACGTATAACGTATAACGTATAACGTACAACGTTTAACGTATAACGTGTAACGTATAACGTATAACGTATAACGTATAACGTATAACGTATAACGTACAACGTGTAACGTATAACGTATATCCTATAACGCATAACGTATAACGTATAACGTATAACGTATAACGTATAACGTATAATTTATAACGTATAACGTATAACGTATAACGTATAACGTATAACGTATAACGCATAACGTATAACGTATAACGTATACCGTATAACGCATAACGTATAACGTATAACGTATAACGTATAACGTATAACGTATAACGTATAACGTATAACGTATGGCGTATAACGTATAGCGTATAACGATTATCGTAAAACGTATGACGTATAACATATTACGTATAACGTATAACGTATAACGTATAACGTATAACGTATAACGTATAACGTATAACGTATAACGTATAACGTATAACGTATAACGTATAACGTATAACGTATAACGTATAACGTATAACGTATAACGTATAACGTATAACGTATAACGTATAACGTATAACGTATAACGTATAACGTATAACGTATAACGTATAACGTATAACGTATAACGTATAACGTATAACGTATAACGTATAACGTATAACGTATAACGTATAACGTATAACGTATAACGTATAACGTATAACGTATAACGTATAACGTATAACGTATAATGTATGACGTATAACGTATAACGTATAACGTATAACGTATAATGTATAACGCATAACGTATAACGTATAACGTATAACGTATAACGGATAACGTATAACGTATAACGTACAACGTTTAACGTATAACGTATAACGTAGAACGTATAACGTATAACGTATAACGTATAACGTATAACGTATGACGTATAACGTATAATGTACAACGTTTAACGTATAACGTATAACGTATAACGTAGATCGTATAACGTACAACGTATAACGTATAACGTAAAACGTATAACGTATAACGTATAACGTATAACGTATAACGTATAACGTATAACGTATAACGTATAACGTATAACGTATAACGTACAACGTATAAAGTATAACGTATATCCTAAAACGCATAACGTATATCCTATAACGCATAACGTATAGCGTATAACGCATAACGTATACCTTATAACGTATAACGTATAACGTGTAACGTATAACGTGTAACGTATAACGTATAACGTGTAACGTATAACGTGTAACGTATAACGTATAACGTTTAACGTATAACGTATAACGTATAACGTATAACGTATAACGTATAACGTATAACGTGTAGCGTATAACGTATAACGTATAACGTATGTCGTATAACATATAACGTATAACGTATAACGTATAACGTATAACATATAACGTATAACGTATAACGTATAACGTATAGCGTATAACGTATAACGTATAACGTATAACGTATAACGTATAACGCATAACGTATACCGTATAACGTATGACGTATAACGGATAACGTATAACGTATAGCGTACAAAGTTTAACGTATGACGTATAACGTATAATGTACAACGTTTAACGTATAACGTATAACGTACAACGTAGAACGTATAACGTACAACGTATAACGTATAACGTATAACGTATAACGTATAACGTATAACGTATAACGTATAACGTACAACGTATAACGTATAACGTATATCCTATAACGCATAACGTATAACGTATAACGTATAACGTATAACGTATAACGTATAACGTATAACGTATAACGTATAACGTATAACGTATAACGTATAACGTATAACGTATAACGTATAACGTATAATGTATAACGTATAACGTATAACGTATAACGTATAACGTATAACGTATAACGCATAACGTATAACGTATAACGTATAACGTATAACGTATAACGGATAACGTATAACGTATAACGTACAACGTTTAACGTATAACGTATAACGTAGAACGTATAACGTATAACGTATAACGTATAACGTATAACGTATGACGTATAACGTATAATGTACAACGTTTAACGTATAACGTATAACGTATAACGTAGATCGTATAACGTACAACGTATAACGTATAACGTAAAACGTATAACGTATAACGTATAACGTATAACGTATAACGTATAACGTATAACGTATAACGTATAACGTATAACGTATAACGTATATCGCATGACGTATAACGAAGAACGTATAACGTATAACGTATAACGTATAACGTATAACGTATGACGTATAACGTATAATGTACAACGTTTAACGTATAACGTATAACGTAGAACGTATAACGTACAACGTATAACGTATAACGTATAACGTATAACGTATAACGTATAACGTACAACGTTTAACGTATAACGTGTAACGTATAACGTATAACGTATAACGTATAACGTATAACGTATAACGTACAACGTGTAACGTATAACGTATATCCTATAACGCATAACGTATAACGTATAACGTATAACGTATAACGTATAACGTATAATTTATAACGTATAACGTATAACGTATAACGTATAACGTATAACGTATAACGCATAACGTATAACGTATAACGTATACCGTATAACGCATAACGTATAACGTATAACGTATAACGTATAACGTATAACGTATAACGTATAACGTATAACGTATGGCGTATAACGTATAGCGTATAACGATTATCGTAAAACGTATGACGTATAACATATTACGTATAACGTATAACGTATAACGTATAACGTATAACGTATAACGTATAACGTATAACGTATAACGTATAACGTATAACGTATAACGTATAACGTATAACGTATAACGTATAACGTATAACGTATAACGTATAACGTATAACGTATAACGTATAACGTATAACGTATAACGTATAACGTATAACGTATAACGTATAACGTATAACGTATAACGTATAACGTATAACGTATAACGTATAACGTATAACGTATAACGTATAACGTATAACGTATAACGTATAACGTATAACGTATAACGTATAACGTATAACGTATAATGTATGACGTATAACGTATAACGTATAACGTATAACGTATAATGTATAACGCATAACGTATAACGTATAACGTATAACGTATAACGGATAACGTATAACGTATAACGTACAACGTTTAACGTATAACGTATAACGTAGAACGTATAACGTATAACGTATAACGTATAACGTATAACGTATGACGTATAACGTATAATGTACAACGTTTAACGTATAACGTATAACGTATAACGTAGATCGTATAACGTACAACGTATAACGTATAACGTAAAACGTATAACGTATAACGTATAACGTATAACGTATAACGTATAACGTATAACGTATAACGTATAACGTATAACGTATAACGTATAAGGTATAACGTATAACGTACAACGTTTAACGTGTAACGTATAACGTAGAACGTATAACGTATAACGTATAACGTATAACGTATAACGTATAACGTATAACGTATAACGTATAACGCATAACGTATAACGTATAACGTATACCGTATAACGCATAACGTATAACGTATAACGTATAACGTATAACGTATAACGTATAACGTATAACGTATAACGTATGGCGTATAACGTATAGCGTATAACGATTATCGTAAAACGTATGACGTATAACATATTACGTATAACGTATAACGTATAACGTATAACGTATAACGTATAACGTATAACGTATAACGTATAACGTATAACGTATAACGTATAACGTATAACGTATAACGTATAACGTATAACGTATAACGTATAACGTATAACGTATAACGTATAACGTATAACGTATAACGTATAACGTATAACGTATAACGTATAACGTATAACGTATAACGTATAACGTATAACGTATAACGTATAACGTATAACGTATAACGTATAACGTATAATTTATAACGTATAACGTATAACGTATAACGTATAACGTATAACGTATAACGCATAACGTATAACGCATAACGTATACCGTATAACGCATAACGTATAACGTATAACGTATAACGTATAACGTATAACGTATAACGTATAACGTATAACGTGTGGCGTATAACGTATAGCGTATAACGATTATCGTAAAACGTATGACGTATAACGTATTACGTATAACGTATAACGTATAACGTATAACGTATAACGTATAACGTATAACGTATAACGTATAACGTATAACGTATAACGTATAACGTATAACGTATAACGTATAACGTATAACGTATAACGTATAACGTATAACGTATAACGTATAACGTATAACGTATAACGTATAACGTATAACGTATAACGTATAACGTATAACGTATAACGTATAACGTATAACGTATAACGTATAACGTATAACGTATAACGTATAACGTATAACGTATAACGTATAACGTATAACGTATGACGTATAACGTATAACGTATAACGTATAACGTATAACGTATAATGTATAACGTATAACGTATAACGTATAACGTATAACGTATAACGTATAACGCATAACGTATAACGTATAACGTATGACGTATAACGTATAATGTACAACGTTTAACGTATAACGTATAACGTATAACGTAGATCGTATAACGTACAACGTATAACGTATAACGTAAAACGTATAACGTATAACGTATAACGTATAACGTATAACGTATAACGTATAACGTATAACGTATAACGTATAACGTATAACGTATAACGTACAACGTTTAACGTATAACGTATAACGTATAACGTATAACGTATAACGTATAACGTACAACGTATAACGTACAACGTATAACGTATAACGTATAACGTATAAGGTATGACCTATAACGTATAACGTATAACGCATAACGTATAACGTATAACGTATAACGTATAAGGTATAACGTATAACGTACAACGTTTAACGTGTAACGTATAACGTAGAACGTATAACGTATAACGTATAACGTATAACGTATAACGTATAACGTATAACGTATAACGTAAAACGTATAATGTATAACGTATAACGTATAACGTATAACGTATAACGTATAACGTATAACGTATAACGTATAACGTATAACGTATAACGTATAATGTATAACGTATAACGTATAACGTATAACGTATAACGTATAACGTATAACGTATAGCGTCTAACGTATAACGTATAACGTATAACGTATAACGTATAAAGTATAACTTATAACGTATAACGTATAACGTATAATGTATAACGTATAACGTATAGCGTATAGCGTATAACGTATAACGTACAACGATTAACGTAAAACGTATGACGTATTACATATTACGTATAACGTATAACGTACAACGTATAACGTATAACGTACAACGTATAACGTATAACGTACAACGTATAACGTATAACGTATATCCTATAACGCATAACGTATAACGTATAACGTATAACGTATAACGTATAACGTATAACGTATAACGTATAACGTATAACGTATAACGTATAACGTATAACGCATAACGTATAACGTATAACGTATAACGTATAACGGATAACGTATAACGTATAACGTACAACGTTTAACGTATAACGTATAACGTAGAACGTATAACGTATAACGTATAACGTATAACGTATAACGTATGACGTATAACGTATAATGTACAACGTTTAACGTATAACGTATAACGCAGATCGTATAACATACAACGTATAACGTATAACGTAAAACGTATAACGTATAACGTATAACGTATAACGTATAACGTATAACGTATAACGTATAACGTATAACGTATAACCTATAACGTATAACGTATAACGTATAACGTATAACGTATAACGTATAACGTATAACGTACAACGTTTAACGTATAACGTATAACGTATAACGTATAACGTATAACGTATAACGTACAACGTATAACGTACAACGTATAACGTACAACGTATAACGTATAACGTATAACGTATAAGGTATGACCTATAACGTATAACGTATAACGCATAACGTATAACGTATAACGTATAACGTATAAGGTATAACGTATAACGTACAACGTTTAACGTGTAACGTATAACGTAGAACGTATAACGTATAACGTATAACGTATAACGTATAACGTATAACGTATAACGTATAACGTATAACGTATAACGTATAACGTATAACGTATGACGTATAACGTATAATGTACAACGTTTAACGTATAACGTATAACGTATAACGTAGATCGTATAACGTACAACGTATAACGTATAACGTAAAACGTATAACGTATAACGTATAACGTATAACGTATAACGTATAACGTATAACGTATAACGTATAACGTATAACGTATAACGTATAACGTATAACGTATAACGTATAACGTATAACGTATAACGTATAACGTATAACGTACAACGTATAACGTATAACGTATAACGTACAACGTATAACGTATAACGTACAACGTATAACGTATAACGTATATCCTATAACGCATAACGTATAACGTATAACGTATAACGTATAACGTATAACGTATAACGTATAACGTATAACGTATAACGTATAACGTATGACGTATAACGTATAACGTACAACGTTTAACGTATAACGTATAACGTAGAACGTATAACGTACAACGTATAACGTATAACGTATAACGTATAACGTATAACGTATAACGTATAACGTATAACGTGTAACGTATAACGTATATCGCATGACGTATAACGCATAACGTATAACGTATAACGTATAACGTATAACGTATAACGTATAACGTATAACGTATAACGTATAACGTATAACGTATAACGTATAACGTATAACGTATAACGTATAACGTATAACGTGTAACGTATAACGTATAACGTATAACGTATAACGTATAACGCATAACGTATAACGTATAACGTATAACGTATAACGTATAACGTATAACGTATAACGTATAACGTATATCGCATGACGTATAACGAAGAACGTATAACGTATAACGTATAACGTATAACGTATAACGTATGACGTATAACGTATAACGTACAACGTTTAACGTATAACGTATAACGTAGAACGTATAACGTACAACGTATAACGTATAACGTATAACGTATAACGTATAACGTATAACGTACAACGTTTAACGTATAACGTATAACGTATAACGTATAACGTATAACGTATAACGTATAACGTATAACGTACAACGTATAACGTATAACGTATATCCTATAACGCATAACGTATAACGTATAACGTATAACGTATAACGTATAACGTATAATTTATAACGTATAACGTATAACGTATAACGTATAACGTATAACGTATAACGTATAACGCATAACGTATAACGTATAACGTATACCGTATAACGCATAACGTATAACGTATAACGTATAACGTATAACGTATAACGTATAACGTATAACGTATAACGTATGGCGTATAACGTATAGCGTATAACGATTATCGAAAAACGTATGACGTATAACATATTACGTATAACGTATAACGTATAACGTATAACGTATAACGTATAACGTATAACGTATAACGTATAACGTATAACGTATAACGTATAGCGTATAACGTATAACGTATAACGTATAACGTATAACGTATAACGTATAACGTATAACGTATAACGTATAACGTATAACGTATAACGTATAACGTATAACGTATAACGTATAACGTATAACGTATAACGTATAACGTATAACGTATAACGTATAACGTATAACGTATAACGTATAACGTATAACGTATAACGTATAACGTATAACGTATAACGTATAACGTATAACGTATAACGTATAACGTATAATGTATAACGTATAACGTATAACGTATAACGTATAACGTATAACGTATAACGCATAACGTATAACGTATAACGTATAACGTATAACGGATAACGTATAACGTATAACGTACAACGTTTAACGTATAACGTATAACGTAGAACGTATAACGTATAACGTATAACGTATAACGTATAACGTATGACGTATAACGTATAATGTACAACGTTTAACGTATAACGTATAACGTATAACGTAGATCGTATAACGTACAACGTATAACGTATAACGTAAAACGTATAACGTATAACGTATAACGTATAACGTATAACGTATAACGTATAACGTATAACGTATAACGTATAACGTATAACGTATAACGTATAACGTATAACGTATAACGTATAACGTATAACGTATAACGTATAACGTATAACGCATAACGTATAACGTATAACGTATAACGTATAACGTATAACGTATAACGTATAACGTATAACGTATAACGTATAACGTATAACGTATAACGTATAACGTATAACGTATAACGTATAACGTATAACGTATAACGTATAACGTATAACGTATAACGTATAACGTATAACGTATAACGTATAACGTATAACGTATAACGTATAACGTATAACGTATAACGTATAACGTATAACGTATAATGTATAACGTATAACGTATAGCGTATAGCGTATAACGTATAACGTACAACGATTAACGTAAAACGTATGACGTATTACATATTACGTATAACGTATAACGTACAACGTATAACGTATAACGTACAACGTATAACGTATAACGTACAACGTATAACGTATAACGTATATCCTATAACGCATAACGTATAACGTATAACGTATAACGTATAACGTATAACGTATAACGTATAACGTATAACGTATAACGTATAACGTATAACGTATAACGCATAACGTATAACGTATAACGTATAACGTATAACGGATAACGTATAACGTATAACGTACAACGTTTAACGTATTACGTATAACGTAGAACGTATAACGTATAACGTATAACGTATAACGTATAACGTATGACGTATAACGTATAATGTACAACGTTTAACGTATAACGTATAACGTATAACGCAGATCGTATAACGTACAACGTATAACGTATAACGTAAAACGTATAACGTATAACGTATAACGTATAACGTCTAACGTATAACGTATAACGTATAACGTATAACGTATAACCTATAACGTATAACGTATAACGTATAACGTATAACGTATAACGTATAACGTATAACGTACAACGTTTAACGTATAACGTATAACGTATAACGTATAACGTATAACGTATAACGTACAACGTATAACGTACAACGTATAACGTACAACGTATAACGTATAACGTATAACGTATAAGGTATGACCTATAACGTATAACGTATAACGCATAACGTATAACGTATAACGTATAACGTATAAGGTATAACGTATAACGTACAACGTTTAACGTGTAACGTATAACGTAGAACGTATAACGTATAACGTATAACGTATAACGTATAACGTATAACGTATAACGTATAACGTATAACGTATAACGTATAACGTATAACGTATGACGTATAACGTATAATGTACAACGTTTAACGTATAACGTATAACGTATAACGTAGATCGTATAACGTACAACGTATAACGTATAACGTAAAACGTATAACGTATAACGTATAACGTATAACGTATAACGTATAACGTATAACGTATAACGTATAACGTATAACGTATAACGTATAACGTATAACGTATAACGTATAACGTATAACGTATAACGTATAACGTATAACGTACAACGTATAACGTATAACGTATAACGTACAACGTATAACGTATAACGTACAACGTATAACGTATAACGTATATCCTATAACGCATAACGTATAACGTATAACGTATAACGTATAACGTATAACGTATAACGTATAACGTATAACGTATAACGTATAACGTATGACGTATAACGTATAACGTACAACGTTTAACGTATAACGTATAACGTAGAACGTATAACGTACAACGTATAACGTATAACGTATAACGTATAACGTATAACGTATAACGTATAACGTATAACGTGTAACGTATAACGTATATCGCATGACGTATAACGCATAACGTATAACGTATAACGTATAACGTATAACGTATAACGTATAACGTATAACGTATAACGTATAACGTATAACGTATAACGTATAACGTATAACGTATAACGTATAACGTATAACGTGTAACGTATAACGTATAACGTATAACGTATAACGTATAACGCATAACGTATAACGTATAACGTATAACGTATAACGTATAACGTATAACGTATAACGTATAACGTATATCGCATGACGTATAACGAAGAACGTATAACGTATAACGTATAACGTATAACGTATAACGTATGACGTATAACGTATAACGTACAACGTTTAACGTATAACGTATAACGTAGAACGTATAACGTACAACGTATAACGTATAACGTATAACGTATAACGTATAACGTATAACGTATAACGTACAACGTTTAACGTATAACGTATAACGTATAACGTATAACGTATAACGTATAACGTATAACGTATAACGTACAACGTATAACGTATAACGTATATCCTATAACGCATAACGTATAACGTATAACGTATAACGTATAACGTATAACGTATAATTTATAACGTATAACGTATAACGTATAACGTATAACGTATAACGTATAACGTATAACGCATAACGTATAACGTATAACGTATACCGTATAACGCATAACGTATAACGTATAACGTATAACGTATAACGTATAACGTATAACGTATAACGTATAACGTATGGCGTATAACGTATAGCGTATAACGATTATCGAAAAACGTATGACGTATAACATATTACGTATAACGTATAACGTATAACGTATAACGTATAACGTATAACGTATAACGTATAACGTATAACGTATAACGTATAACGTATAGCGTATAACGTATAACGTATAACGTATAACGTATAACGTATAACGTATAACGTATAACGTATAACGTATAACGTATAACGTATAACGTATAACGTATAACGTATAACGTATAACGTATAACGTATAACGTATAACGTATAACGTATAACGTATAACGTATAACGTATAACGTATAACGTATAACGTATAACGTATAACGTATAACGTATAACGTATAACGTATAACGTATAACGTATAACGTATAACGTATAATGTATAACGTATAACGTATAACGTATAACGTATAACGTATAACGTATAACGCATAACGTATAACGTATAACGTATAACGTATAACGGATAACGTATAACGTATAACGTACAACGTTTAACGTATAACGTATAACGTATAACGTAGAACGTATAACGTATAACGTATAACGTATAACGTATAACGTATGACGTATAACGTATAATGTACAACGTTTAACGTATAACGTATAACGTATAACGTAGATCGTATAACGTACAACGTATAACGTATAACGTAAAACGTATAACGTATAACGTATAACGTATAACGTATAACGTATAACGTATAACGTATAACGTATAACGTATAACGTATAACGTATAACGTATAACGTATAACGTATAACGTATAACGTATAACGTATAACGTATAACGTACAACGTTTAACGTATAACGTATAACGTATAACGTATAACGTATAACGTATAACGTACAACGTATAACGTACAACGTATAACGTATAACGTATAACGTATAAGGTATGACCTATAACGTATAACGTATAACGCATAACGTATAACGTATAACGTATAACGTATAAGGTATAACGTATAACGTACAACGTTTAACGTGTAACGTATAACGTAGAACGTATAACGTATAACGTATAACGTATAACGTATAACGTATAACGTATAACGTATAACGTAAAACGTATAATGTATAACGTATAACGTATAACGTATAACGTATAACGTATAACGTATAACGTATAACGTATAACGTATAACGTATAACGTATAACGTATAACGTATAATGTATAACGTATAACGTATAACGTATAACGTATAACGTATAACGTATAACGTATAGCGTCTAACGTATAACGTATAACGTATAACGTATAACGTATAAAGTATAACTTATAACGTATAACGTATAACGTATAATGTATAACGTATAACGTATAGCGTATAGCGTATAACGTATAACGTACAACGATTAACGTAAAACGTATGACGTATTACATATTACGTATAACGTATAACGTACAACGTATAACGTATAACGTACAACGTATAACGTATAACGTACAACGTATAACGTATAACGTATATCCTATAACGCATAACGTATAACGTATAACGTATAACGTATAACGTATAACGTATAACGTATAACGTATAACGTATAACGTATAACGTATAACGCATAACGTATAACGTATAACGTATAACGTATAACGGATAACGTATAACGTATAACGTACAACGTTTAACGTATAACGTATAACGTAGAACGTATAACGTATAACGTATAACGTATAACGTATAACGTATGACGTATAACGTATAATGTACAACGTTTAACGTATAACGTATAACGTATAACGTAGATCGTATAACGTACAACGTATAACGTATAACGTAAAACGTATAACGTATAACGTATAACGTATAACGTATAACGTATAACGTATAACGTATAACGTATAACGTATAACCTATAACGTATAACGTATAACGTATAACGTATAACGTATAACGTATAACGTATAACGTACAACGTTTAACGTATAACGTATAACGTATAACGTATAACGTATAACGTATAACGTACAACGTATAACGTACAACGTATAACGTATAACGTATAACGTATAAGGTATGACCTATAACGTATAACGTATAACGCATAACGTATAACGTACAACGTATAACGTATAAGGTATAACGTATAACGTACAACGTTTAACGTGTAACGTATAACGTAGAACGTATAACGTATAACGTATAACGTATAACGTATAACGTATAACGTATAACGTATAACGTAAAACGTATAATGTATAACGTATAACGTATAACGTATAACGTATAACGTATAACGTATAACGTATAACGTATAACGTATAACGTATAACGTATAACGTATAACGTATGACGTATAACGTATAATGTACAACGTTTAACGTATAACGTATAACGTATAACGTAGATCGTATAACGTACAACGTATAACGTACAACGTTTAACGTATAACGTATAACGTATAACGTATAACGTATAACGTATAACGTACAACGTATAACGTACAACGTATAACGTATAACGTATAACGTATAAGGTATGACCTATAACGTATAACGTATAACGCATAACGTATAACGTATAACGTATAACGTATAAGGTATAACGTATAACGTACAACGTTTAACGTGTAACGTATAACGTAGAACGTATAACGTATAACGTATAACGTATAACGTATAACGTATAACGTATAACGTATAACGTATAACGTATAACGTATAACGTATAACGTATAACGTATAACGTATAACGTATAACGTACAACGTTTAACGTATAACGTATAACGTATAACGTATAACGTATAACGTAGATCGTATAACGTATAACGTATAACGTATAACGTATAACGTATAACGTACAACGTATAACGTACAACGTATAACGTATAACGTATAACGTATAAGGTATGACCTATAACGTATAACGTATAACGCATAACGTATAACGTATAACGTATAACGTATAAGGTATAACGTATAACGTACAACGTTTAACGTGTAACGTATAACGTAGAACGTATAACGTATAACGTATAACGTATAACGTATAACGTATAACGTATAACGTATGACGTATAACGTATAATGTACAACGTTTAACGTATAACGTATAACGTATAACGTAGATCGTATAACGTACAACGTATAACGTATAACGTAAAACGTATAACGTATAACGTATAACGTATAACGTATAACGTATAACGTATAACGTATAACGTATAACGTATAACGTATAACGTATAACGTATAACGTATAACGTATAACGTATAACGTATAACGTACAACGTTTAACGTATAACGTATAACGTATAACGTATAACGTATAACGTATAACGTACAACGTATATCGTACAACGTATAACGTATAACGTATAACGTATAAGGTATGACCTATAACGTATAACGTATAACGCATAACGTATAACGTATAACGTATAACGTATAAGGTATAACGTATAACGTACAACGTTTAACGTGTAACGTATAACGTAGAACGTATAACGTATAACGTATAACGTATAACGTATAACGTATAACGTATAACGTATAACGTAAAACGTATAATGTATAACGTATAACGTATAACGTATAACGTATAACGTATAACGTATAACGTATAACGTATAACGTATAACGTATAACGTATAACGTATAACGTATAATGTATGACGTATAACGTATAACGTATAACGTATAACGTATAACGTATAACGTATAGCGTCAAACGTATAACGTATAACGTATAACGTATAACGTATAAAGTATAACTTATAACGTATAACGTATAACGTATAACGTATAACGTAAAACGTATAATGTATAACGTATAACGTATAACGTATAACGTATAACGTATAACGTATAACGTATAACGTATAACGTATAACGTATAACGTATAACGTATAACGTATAATGTATGACGTATAACGTATAACGTATAACGTACAACGTATAACGTATAACGTACAACGTATAACGTATAACGTATATCCTATAACGCATAACGTATAACGTATAACGTATAACGTATAACGTATAACGTATAACGTATAACGTATAACGTATAACGTATAACGTATAACGCATAACGTATAACGTATAACGTATAACGTATAACGGATAACGTATAACGTATAACGTACAACGTTTAACGTATAACGTATAACGTAGAACGTATAACGTATAACGTATAACGTATAACGTATAACGTATGACGTATAACGTATGATGTACAACGTTTAACGTATAACGTATAACGTATAACGTAGATCGTATAACGTACAACGTATAACGTATAACGTAAAACGTATAACGTATAACGTATAACGTATAACGTATAACGTATAACGTATAACGTATAACGTATAACGTATAACGTATAACGTATAACCTATAACGTATAACGTATAACGTATAACGTATAACGTATAACGTATAACGTATAACGTACAACGTTTAACGTATAACGTATAACGTATAACGTATAACGTATAACGTATAACGTACAACGTATAACGTACAACGTATAACGTATAACGTATAACGTATAAGGTATGACCTATAACGTATAACGTATAACGCATATCGTATAACGTATAACGTATAACGTATAAGGTATAACGTATAACGTACAACGTTTAACGTGTAACGTATAACTTATAACGTATAACGTATAACGTATAATGTATAACGTATAACGTATAGCGTATAGCGTATAACGTATAACGTATAACGTACAACGATTAACGTAAAACGTATGACGTATTACATATTACGTATAACGTATAACGTACAACGTATAACGTATAACGTACAACGTATAACGTATAACGTATATCCTATAACGCATAACGTATAACGTATAACGTATAACGTATAACGTATAACGTATAACGTATAACGTATAACGTATAACATATGTCGTATAACGTATAACGTATAACGTATAACGTATAACGTATAACGTATAACGTATAACGTATAACGTATAATGTATAACGTATAACATATAACGTATAACGTATAGCATATAACGTATAACGTATAACGTATAACGTACAACGTCTAACGTATAACGTATAACGTATAACGTACAACGTCTAACGTATAACGTATAACGTATAACGTATAACGTACAACGTATAACGTATAACGTATAACGTATAACGTATAACGTATAACGTATAACGTATAACGTATAACGTACAACGATTAACGTAAAACGTATGACGTATTACATATTACGTATAACGTATAACGTACAACGTATAACGTATAACGTACAACGTATAACGTATAACGTATATCCTATAACGCATAACGTATAACGTATAACGTATAACGTATAACGTATAACGTATAACGTATAACGTATAACGTATAACGTATAACGTATAACGTACGACGTTTAACGTATAACGTATAACGTATAACGTATAACGTATAACGTGTAACGTATAACGTATAACGTATAACGCATAACGTATAACGTATAACGTATAACGCATAACGTATAACGTATAACGTATAACGTATAAGGTATTACGTATAACGTACAACGTTTAACTTGTAACGTATAACGTATAACGTATAACGTATAACGTATAACGTATAACGTATAACGTATAACGTATAACGTATAACGTATAACGTATAACGTATAACGTATAACGTATAACGTATAACGTATAACGTATAACGTACGACGTTTAACGTATAACGTATAACGTATAACGTATAACGTATAACGTATAATGTATAACGTATAACGTATAACGTATAACGTATAGCATATAACGTATAACGTATAACGTATAACGTACAACGTCTAACGTATAACGTATAACGTATAACGTATAACGTATAACGTATAACGTACAACGTATAACGTATAACGTATAACGTATAACGTATAACGTATAACGTATAACGTATAACGTATAACGTACGACGTTTAACGTATAACGTATAACGTATAACGTATAACGTATAACGTATAACGTATAACGTATAACGTATAACGCATAACGTATAACGTATAACGTATAACGTATAAGGTATAACGTATAACGTACAACGTTTAACGTGTAACGTATAACGTATAACGTATAACGTATAACGTATAACGTATAACGTATAACGTATAACGTATAACGTATAATGTATAACGTATAACGTATAACGTATAACGTATAACGTATAACGTATAACGTATAGCGTCTAATGTATAACGTATAACGTATAACGTATAACGTATAAAGTATAACTTATAACGTATAACGTATAACGTATAATGTATAACGTATAACGTATAGCGTATAGCGTATAACGTATAACGTACAACGTCTAACGTATAACGTATAACGTATAACGTATAACGCATAACGTATAACGTATAGCGTATAACGTATAAAGTATAACGTATAACGTATAACGTATAACGTATAACGTATAACGTACGACGTTTAACGTATAACGTATAACGTATAACGTATAACGTATAACGTATAATGTATAACGTATAACGTATAACGTATAACGTATAGCATATAACGTATAACGTATAACGTATAACGTATAACGTATAACGTATAACGTATAACGTATAGCGTCTAACGTATAACGTATAACGTATAACGTATAACGTATAAAGTATAACTTATAACGTATAACGTATAACGTATAACGTATAATGTATAACGTATAACGTATAGCGTATAGCGTATAACGTATAACGTACAACGATTAACGTAAAACGTATGACGTATTACATATTACGTATAACGTATGACGTATTACATATTACGTATAACGTATAACGTATAACGTATAATGTATAACGTATAACGTATAATGTATAACGTATAACGTATAACGTATAACGTATAACGTATAACGTATAACGTATAGCGTCTAACGTATAACGTATAACGTATAACGTATAACGTATAAAGTATAACTTATAACGTATAACGTATAACGTATAACGTATAATGTATAACGTATAACGTATAGCGTATAGCGTATAACGTATAACGTACAACGATTAACGTAAAACGTATGACGTATTACATATTACGTATAACGTATGACGTATTACATATTACGTATAACGTATAACGTATAACGTATAACGTATAACGTACGACGTTTAACGTATAACGTATAACGTATAACGTACAACGTATAACGTACAACGTATAACGTATAACGTATAACGTATAATGTATAACGTATAACGTATAACGTATAACGTATAGCATATAACGTATAACGTATAACGTATAACGTACAACGTCAAACGTATAACGTATAACGTATAACGTATAACGTATAACGTACAACGTATAACGTATAACGTATAACGTATAACGTATAACGTATAACGTATAACGTATAACGTATAACGTACGACGTTTAACGTATAACGTATAACGTATAACGTATAACGTATAACGTATAATGTATAACGTATAACGTATAACGTATAACGTATAGCATATAACGTATAACGTATAACGTATAACGTACAACGTCTAACGTATAACGTATAACGTATAACGTATAACGTATAACGTACAACGTATAACGTATAACGTATAACGTATAACGTATAACGTATAACGTATAACGTATAACGTATAACGTACGACGTTTAACGTATAACGTATAACGTATAACGTATAACGTATAACGTATAACGTATAACGTACGACGTTTAACGTATAACGTATAACGTATAACGTATAACGTATAACGTATAACGTATAACGTACGACGTTTAACGTATAACGTATAACGTATAACGTATAACGTATAACGTATAACGTATAACGTATAACGCATAACGTATAACGTATAACGTATAACGTATAAGGTATAACGTATAACGTACAACGTTTAACGTGTAACGTATAACGTATAACGTATAACGTATAACGTATAACGTATAACGTATAACGTATAACGTATAATGTATAACGTATAACGTATAACGTATAACGTACGACGTTTAACGTATAACGTATAACGTATAACGTATAACATATAACGTATAACGTATAACGTATAACGCATAACGTATAACGTATAACGTATAACGCATAACGTATAACGTATAACGTATAACGTATAAGGTATAACGTATAACGTACAACGTTTAACGTGTAACGTATAACGTATAACGTATAACGTATAACGTATAACGTATAACGTATAACGTATAACGTATAACGTATAACGTATAACGTACGACGTTTAACGTATAACGTATAACGTATAACGTATAACGTATAACGTATAATGTATAACGTATATCGTATAACGTATAACGTATAGCATATAACGTATAACGTATAACGTATAACGTACAACGTCTAACGTATAACGTATAACGTATAACGTATAACGCATAACGTATAACGTATAGCGTATAACGTATAACGTATAACGATTAACGTAAAACGTATGACGTATTACATATTACGTATAACGTATAACGTATAACGTATAACGTATAACGTACGACGTTTAACGTATAACGTATAACGTATAACGTATAACGTATAACGTATAACGTATAACGTATAACGTATAACGTATAACGTATAACGTATAACGTATAACGTATAACGCATAACGTATAACGTATAGCGTATAACGTATAACGTATAACGTACAACGTATAACGTACAACGTATAACGTATAACGTATATCGTATAACGTATAACGTATAACGTATAACGTATAACGTATAACGTATAGCGTCTAACGTATAACGTATAACGTATAACGTATAACGTATAAAGTATAACTTATAACGTATAACGTATAACGTATAATGTATAACGTATAACGTATAGCGTATAGCGTATAACGTATAACGTACAACGATTAACGTAAAACGTATGACGTATTACATATTACGTATAACGTATAACGTATAACGTATAACGTATAACGTACGACGTTTAACGTATAACGTATAACGTATAACGTATAACGTATAACGTATAACGTATAACGTATAACGTATAACGCATAACGTATAACGTATAGCGTATAACGTATAACGTATAACGATTAACGTAAAACGTATGACGTATTACGTATTACGTATAACGTATAACGTATAACGTATAACGTATAACGTATAACGTATAACGTATAACGTATAACGTATAACGTATAACGCATAACGTTTAACGTATAACGTATAACGTATAAGGTATAACGTATAACGTACAACGTTTAACGTGTAACGTACAACGTATAACGTATAACGTATATCCTATAACGCATAACGTATAACGTATAACGTATAACGTATAACGTATAACGTATAACGTATAACGTATAACGTATAACGTATAACGTATAACGTATAACGTATAACGTATAACGTATGTCGTATAACGTACAACGTATAACGTACAACCTATAACGTACAACGTATAACGTACAACGTATAACGTACCACGTATAACGTACAACGTATAACGTATAACGTATATCGTATAACGTATAACGTATAACGTATAACGTATAACGTATAACGTATAACGTATAACGTATAACGTATAACGTATAACGTATAACGTATAACGTATAACGTATAACGTATAACGTATAACGTATAACGTATAACGTATAACGTATAACGTATAACGTATAACGTATAACGTATAACGTATAACGTATAACGTATTACGTATAACGTATAACGTATAGCGTATAACGTATAACGTATAACGATTAACGTAAAACGTATGACGTATTACATATTACGTATAACGTATAACGTATAACGTATAACGTATAACGTATAACGTATAACGTATAACGTAGAACGTATAACGTATAACGTATAACGTATAACGTATAACGCATAACGTATAACGTATAACGTATAACGTATAAGGTATAACGTATGACGTATAACTTATAACGTATAACGTATAACGTATAACGTATAACGTATAACGTATAACGTATAGCGTATAACGTATAACGTACAACGATTAACGTAAAACGTATGACGTATTACATATTACGTATAACGTATAACGTACAACGTATAACGTATAACGTACAACGTATAACGTATAACGTATATCCTATAACGTATAACGTATAACGTATAACGTATAACGTATAACGTATAACGTATAACGTATAACGTATAACGTATAACGTATAACGTATAACGTATAACGTATAACGTATAACGTATAACGTATAACGTATAACGTACAACGTATAACGTATAACGTATAACGTATAACGTATAACGTATAACGTATAACGTATAACGTATAACGTATAACGTATAACGTATAGCGTATAACGTATAACGTATAACGATTAACGTAAAACGTATGACGTATTACATATTACGTATAACGTATAACGTATAACGTACGACGTTTAACGTACGACGTTTAACGTATAACGTATAACGTATAACGTATAACGTATAACGTATAACGTATAACGTATAACGTATGACGTACGACGTTTAACGTATAACGTATAACGTATAACGTATAACGTATAACGTATAACGTACGACGTTTAACGTATAACGTATAACGTATAACGTATAACGTATAACGTATAACGTATAACTTATAACGTACAACATATAACGTATAACGTATATCCTATAACGCATAACGTATAACGTATAACGTATAACGTATAACGTATAACGTATATCCTATAACGCATAACGTATAATGTATAACGTATAACGTATAACGTATAACGTATAACGTATAACGTATAACGTATAACGTATGTCGTATAACGTATAACGTATAACGTATAACGTATAACGTATAACGTATAACGTATAATGTATAACGTATAACGTATAACGTATAACGTATAGCATATAACGTATAACGTATAACGTATAACGTACAACGTCTAACGTATAACGTATAACGTATAACGTATAACGTACAACGTATAACGTATAACGTATAACGTATAACGTATAACGTATAACGTATAACGTATAACGTATAACGTATAACGTATAACGTATAACGTATAACGTATAACGTATGACGTACGACGTTTAACGTATAACGTATAACGTATAACGTATAACGTATAACGTATAACGTACGACGTTTAACGTATAACGTATAACGTATAACGTATAACGTATAACGTATAACGTATAACGTATAACGTATAACGTATAACGTATAACGTATAACGTATTACGTATAACGTATAACGTATAGCGTATAACGTATAACGTATAACGATTAACGTAAAACGTATGACGTATTACATATTACGTATAACGTATAACGTATAACGTATAACGTATAACGTATAACGTATAACGTATAACGTATAACGTATAACGTATAACGTATAACGTATAACGTATAACGTATAACGTATAACGCATAACGTATAATGTATAACGTATAACGTATAAGGTATAACGTATGACGTATAACTTATAACGTATAACGTATAACGTATAACGTATAACGTATAACGTATAACGTATAGCGTATAACGTATAACGTACAACGTATAACGTATAACGTATAACGTATAACGTATAACGTATAACGTATAACGTATAACGTATAACGTATAACGTATAACGTATAACGTATTACGTATAACGTATAACGTATAGCGTATAACGTATAACGTATAACGATTAACGTAAAACGTATGACGTATTACATATTACGTATAACGTATAACGTATAACGTATAACGTATAACGTATAACGTATAACGTATAACGTAGAACGTATAACGTATAACGTATAACGTATAACGTATAACGCATAACGTATAACGTATAACGTATAACGTATAAGGTATAACGTATGACGTATAACTTATAACGTATAACGTATAACGTATAACGTATAACGTATAACGTATAACGTATAGCGTATAACGTATAACGTACAACGATTAACGTAAAACGTATGACGTATTACATATTACGTATAACGTATAACGTACAACGTATAACGTATAACGTACAACGTATAACGTATAACGTATATCCTATAACGTATAACGTATAACGTATAACGTATAACGTATAACGTATAACGTATAACGTATAACGTATAACGTATAACGTATAACGTATAACGTATAACGTATAACGTATAACGTATAACGTATAACGTATAACGTACAACGTATAACGTATAACGTATAACGTATAACGTATAACGTATAACGTATAACGTATAACGTATAACGTATAACGTATAACGTATAGCGTATAACGTATAACGTATAACGATTAACGTAAAACGTATGACGTATTACATATTACGTATAACGTATAACGTATAACGTACGACGTTTAACGTACGACGTTTAACGTATAACGTATAACGTATAACGTATAACGTATAACGTATAACGTATAACGTATAACGTATGACGTACGACGTTTAACGTATAACGTATAACGTATAACGTATAACGTATAACGTATAACGTACGACGTTTAACGTATAACGTATAACGTATAACGTATAACGTATAACGTATAACGTATAACTTATAACGTACAACATATAACGTATAACGTATATCCTATAACGCATAACGTATAACGTATAACGTATAACGTATAACGTATAACGTATATCCTATAACGCATAACGTATAATGTATAACGTATAACGTATAACGTATAACGTATAACGTATAACGTATAACGTATAACGTATGTCGTATAACGTATAACGTATAACGTATAACGTATAACGTATAACGTATAACGTATAATGTATAACGTATAACGTATAACGTATAACGTATAGCATATAACGTATAACGTATAACGTATAACGTACAACGTCTAACGTATAACGTATAACGTATAACGTATAACGTACAACGTATAACGTATAACGTATAACGTATAACGTATAACGTATAACGTATAACGTATAACGTATAACGTATAACGTATAACGTATAACGTATAACGTATAACGTATGACGTACGACGTTTAACGTATAACGTATAACGTATAACGTATAACGTATAACGTATAACGTACGACGTTTAACGTATAACGTATAACGTATAACGTATAACGTATAACGTATAACGTATAACGTATAACGTATAACGTATAACGTATAACGTATAACGTATTACGTATAACGTATAACGTATAGCGTATAACGTATAACGTATAACGATTAACGTAAAACGTATGACGTATTACATATTACGTATAACGTATAACGTATAACGTATAACGTATAACGTATAACGTATAACGTATAACGTATAACGTATAACGTATAACGTATAACGTATAACGTATAACGTATAACGTATAACGCATAACGTATAATGTATAACGTATAACGTATAAGGTATAACGTATGACGTATAACTTATAACGTATAACGTATAACGTATAACGTATAACGTATAACGTATAACGTATAGCGTATAACGTATAACGTACAACGATTAACGTAAAACGTATGACGTATTACATATTACGTATAACGTATAACGTACAACGTATAACGTATAACGTACAACGTATAACGTATAACGTATATCCTATAACGTATAACGTATAACGTATAACGTATAACGTATAACGTATAACGTATAACGTATAACGTATAACGTATAACGTATAACGTATAACGTATAACGTATAACGTATAACGTATAACGTATAACGTATAACGTATAACGTATAACGTATAACGTATAACGTATAACGTATAACGTATAACGTATAGCGTATAACGTATAACGTATAACGATTAACGTAAAACGTATGACGTATTACATATTACGTATAATGTATAACGTATAACGTATAACGTATAACGTATAACGTATAACGTATAACGTACAACAATTAACGTAAAACGTATGACGTATTACATATTACGTATAACGTATAACGTACAACGTATAACGTATAACGTACAACGTATAACGTATAACGTATATCCTATAACGTATAACGTATAACGTATAACGTATAACGTGTAACGTATAACGTATAACGTATAACGTATAACGTATAACGTATAACGTATAACGTATAACGTATAACGTATAACGTATAACGTATAACGTATAACGTATAGCGTATAACGTATAACGTATAACGATTAACGTAAAACGTATGACGTATTACATATTACGTATAATGTATAACGTATAACGTATAACGTATAACGTATAACGTATAACGTATAACGTACGACGTTTAACGTATAACGTATAACGTATAACGTATAACGTATAATGTATAATGTATAACGTATAACGTATAACGTATAACGTATAGCATATAACGTATAACGTATAACGTATAACGTACAAAGTCTAACGTATAACGTATAACGTATAACGTATAACGTACAACGTATAACGTATAACGTATAACGTATAACGTATAACGTATAACGTATAACGTATAACGTATAACGTACGACGTTTAACGTATAACGTATAACGTATAACGTATAACGTATAACGTATAACGTATAACGTATAACGCATAACGTATAACGTATAACGTATAACGTATAAGGTATAACGTATAACGTACAACGTTTAACGTGTAACGTATAACGTATAACGTATAACGTATAACGTATAACGTACGACGTTTAACGTATAACGTATAACGTATAACGTATAACGTATAACGTACGACGTTTAACGTATAACGTATAACGTATAACGTATAACGTATAACGTATAACGTATAACTTATAACGTACAACGTATAACGTATAACGTATATCCTATAACGCATAACGTATAACGTATAACGTATAACGTATAACGTATAACGTATAACGTATAACGTATAACGTATAACGTATAACGTATAACGTATAACGTATAACGTATAACGTATAACGTACAACGTATAACGTATAACGTATAACGTACAACGTATAACGTATAACGTATATCCTATAACGCATAACGTATAACGTATAACGTATAACGTATAACGTATAACGTATAACGTATAACGTATAACGTATAACGTATAACGTATAACGTATAACGTATAACGTATAACGTATAACGTATAACGTATAACGTATGTCGTATAACGTATAACGTATAACGTATAACGTATAACGTATAACGTATAACGTATAATGTATAACGTATAACGTATAACATATAACGTATAACGTATAACGTATAACGTATAACGTGCAACGTATAACGTATAACGTATAATGTATAACGTATAACGTATAACGTATAACGTATAACGTATATCGCATGACGTATAACGCATAACGTATAACGTATAACGTACAACGTATAACGTATAACGTATAACGTATAACGTATAACGTATAACGTATAAAGTATAGCGTCTAACGTATAACGTATAACGTATAACGTATAACGTATAAAGTATAACTTATAACGTATAACGTATAACGTATAACGTGTAACGTATAACGTATAACGTATAACGTATAACGTATAACGCATAACGTATAACGTATAACGTATAACGCATAACGTATAACGTATAACGTATAACGTATAACGTATAACGTATAACGTATAACGTATGACATATCACGTATAAGGTATGACCTATAACGTATAACGTATAACGTATAACGTATAACGTATAACGTATAACGTATAACGTATAACGTATAACGTATAGCGTCTAATGTATAACGTATAACGTATAACGTATACCGTATAGCGTATAACGTATAACGTATAACGATTAACGTAAAACGTATGACGTATTACATATTACGTATAACTTATAACGTATAACGTATAACGTATAACGTATAACGTATAACGTATAACGTATAACGTATAACGTATAACGCATAACGTATAACGTATAACGTATAACGTATAAGGTATAACGTATGACGTGTAACGTATAACGTATGTCGTCTAACGTATAACGTATAACGTATAACGTATAACGTATAACGTATAACGTATAATGTATAACGTATAACGTATAACGTATAACGTATAACGTATAACGTACAACGTATAACGTATAACGTATATCCTATAACGCATAACGTATAACGGATAACGTATAACGTATAACGTATGTCGCATGACGTATAAAGTAGAACGTATAACGTATAACGTATAACGTATAACGTATAACGTATAACGTATAACGTATAACGCATAACGTATAACGTATAACGTATAACGTATAACGTATAACGTATAACGTATAACGTATAACGTATAACGTACAACGTCTAACGTATAACGTATAACGTATAACGTATAACGTATAACGTATAACGTATAACGTATAACGTATAACGTATAACGTATAACGTATAACGTATAACGTAAGACGTATAACGCATGACGTATAACGCATAACGTATAACATATAACGTATAACGTATAACATATAACGTATAACGTATAACGTATGTCGCATGACGTATAACGTAGAACGTATAACGTATAACGTATAACGTATAACGTATAACGTATTACGTATAACGTATAACGTATAGCGTATAACGTATAACGTATAACGTATAACGTATAACGTACGACGTTTAACGTATAACGTATAACGTACAACGTATAACGTATAACGTATATCCTATAACGCATAACGTATAACGTATAACGTATAACGTATAACGTATAACGTATAACGTATAACGTATAACGTATAACGTATAACGTATAACGTATAACGTATAACGTATAACGTATAACGTATAACGCATAACGTATATCCTATAACGCATAACGTATAGCGTATAACGCATAACGTATACCGTATAACGTATAACGTATAACGTGTAACGTATAACGTATAACGTAAGACGTATAACGCATGACGTATAACGCATAACGTATAACGTATAACGTATAACGTATAACGTATAACGTATAACGTATAACGTATGTCGCATGACGTATAAAGTAGAACGTATAACGTATAACGTATAACGTATAACGTATAACGTATAACGTATAACGTATAACGCATAACGTATAACGTATAACGTATAACGTATAACGTATAACGTATAACGTATAACGTATAACGTATAACGTACAACGTCTAACGTATAACGTATAACGTATAACGTATAACGTATAACGTATAACGTATAACGTATAACGTATAACGTATAACGTATAACGTATAACGTATAAAGTATAACTTATAACGTATAACGTATAACGTATAACGTGTAACGTATAACGTATAACGTATAACGTATAACGTATAACGCATAACGTATAACGTATAACGTATAACGCATAACGTATAACGTATAACGTATAACGTATAACGTATAACGTATAACGTATAACGTATGACATATCACGTATAAGGTATGACCTATAACGTATAACGTATAACGTATAACGTATAACGTATAACGTATAACGTATAACGTATAACGTATAACGTATAACGTATAGCGTCTAATGTATAACGTATAACGTATAACGTATACCGTATAGCGTATAACGTATAACGTATAACGATTAACGTAAAACGTATGACGTATTACATATTACGTATAACTTATAACGTATAACGTATAACGTATAACGTATAACGTATAACGTATAACGTATAACGTATAACGTATAACGTATAACGTATGACATATCACGTATAAGGTATGACCTATAACGTGTAACGTATAACGTATAACGTAAAACGTATAACGTATAACGTATAACGTATAACGTATAACGTATAACGTATAGCGTCTAATGTATAACGTATAACGTATAACGTATACCGTATAGCGTATAACGTATAACGTATAACGATTAACGTATAATGTATAACGTATAACGTATAACGTATAACGTATAACGTATAACGTACAACGTATAACGTATAACGTATATCCTATAACGCATAACGTATAACGGATAACGTATAACGTATAACGTGTGTCGCATGACGTATAAAGTAGAACGTATAACGTATAACGTATAACGTATAACGTATAACGTATAACGTATAACGCATAACGTATAACGTATAACGATTAACGTAAAACGTATGACGTATTACATATTACGTATAACGTATAAAGTATAACTAATAACGTATAACGTATAGCGTATAGCGTATAACGTATAACGTACAACGATTAACGTAAAACGTATGACGTATTACATATTACGTATAACGTATAACGTACAACGTATAACGTATAACGTACAACGTATAACGTATAACGTATATCCTATAACGCATAACGTATAACGTATAGCGTATAACGTATAGCGTATAACGTATAACGTATAACGATTAACGTAAAACGTATGACGTATTACATATTACGTATAACGTATAACGTATAACGTATAACGTATAACGTATAACGTATAACGTATAACGTATAACGTATAACGTATAACGTATAACGTAAGACGTATAACGCATGACGTATAACGCATAACGTATAACATATAACGTATAACGTATAACATATAACGTATAACGTATAACGTATGTCGCATGACGTATAACGTAGAACGTATAACGTATAACGTATAACGTATAACGTATAACGTATTACGTATAACGTATAACGTATAGCGTATAACGTATAACGTATAACGATTAACGTAAAACGTATGACGTATTACATATTACGTATAACGTATAACGTATAACGTATAACGTATAACGTATAACGTATAACGTATAACGTATAACGTATAACGCATAACTTATAACGTATAACGTATAACGTATAAGGTATAACGTATGTCGTATAACGTATAACGTATAACGTATAACGTATAACGTATAATGTATAACGTATAACGTATAACGTATAACGTATAGCATATAACGTATAACGTATAACGTATAACGTACAACGTCTAACGTATAACGTATAACGTATAACGTATAACGTACAACGTATAACGTATAACGTATAACGTATAACGTATAACGTATAACGTATAACGTATAACGAACGACGTTTAACGTATAACGTATAACGTATAACGTATAACGTATAACGCATAACGTATAACGTATAACGTATAACGTATAACGCATAACGTATAACGTATAACGTATAACGTATAAGGTATAACGTATAACGTACAACGTTTAACGTGTAACGTATAACGTATAACGTATAACGTATAACGTATAACGTATAACGTATAACGTATAATGTATAACGTATAACGTATAACGTACAACGTATAACGTATAACGTATAACGTATAGCGCCTAACGTATAACGTATAACGTATAACGTATAACGTATAAAGTATAACTAATAACGTATAACGTATAGCGTATAGCGTATAACGTATAACGTACAACGATTAACGTAAAACGTATGACGTATTACATATTACGTATAACGTATAACGTACAACGTATAACGTATAACGTACAACGTATAACGTATAACGTATATCCTATAACGCATAACGTATAACGTATAGCGTATAACGTATAACGTATAACGTATAACGTATAACGTAAGACGTATAACGCATGACGTATAACGCATAACGTATAACATATAACGTATAACGTATAACATATAACGTATAACGTATAACGTATGTCGCATGACGTATAACGTAGAACGTATAACGTATAACGTATAACGTATAACGTATAACGTATTACGTATAACGTATAACGTATAGCGTATAACGTATAACGTATAACGATTAACGTAAAACGTATGACGTATTACATATTACGTATAACGTATAACGTATAACGTATATCGTATAACGTATAAGGTATAACGTATAACGTACAACGTTTAACGTGTAACGTATAACGTATAACGTATAACGTATAACGTATAACGTATAACGCATAACTTATAACGTATAACGTATAACGTATAAGGTATAACGTATGTCGTATAACGTATAACGTATAACGTATAACGTATAACGTATAATGTATAACGTATAACGTATAACGTATAACGTATAGCATATAACGTATAACGTATAACGTATAACGTACAACGTCTAACGTATAACGTATAACGTATAACGTATAACGTACAACGTATAACGTATAACGTATAACGTATAACGTATAACGTATAACGTATAACGTATAACGAACGACGTTTAACGTATAACGTATAACGTATAACGTATAACGTATAACGCATAACGTATAACGTATAACGTATAACGTATAACGTATAACGCATAACGTATAACGTATAACGTATAACGTATAAGGTATAACGTATAACGTACAACGTTTAACGTGTAACGTATAACGTATAACGTATAACGTATAACGTATAACGTATAACGTATAACGTATAATGTATAACGTATAACGTATAACGTACAACGTATAACGTATAACGTATAACGTATAGCGTCTAACGTATAACGTATAACGTATAACCTATAACGTATAAAGTATAACTAATAACGTATAACGTATAGCGTATAGCGTATAACGTATAACGTACAACGATTAACGTAAAACGTATGACGTATTACATATTACGTATAACGTATAACGTACAACGTATAACGTATAACGTACAACGTATAACGTATAACGTATATCCTATAACGCATAACGTATAACGTATAGCGTATAACGTATAGCGTATAACGTATAACGTATAACGATTAACGTAAAACGTATGACGTATTACATATTACGTATAACGTATAACGTATAACGTATAACGTATAACGTATAACGTATAACGTATAACGTATAACGTATAACGTATAACGTATAACGTATAACGTATAACGTATAACGTATAACGTATAACGTATAACGTATAACGTATAACGTATAACGTATAACGTATAACGTATAACGTATAACGTATAACGTATAACGTATAACGTATAACGTATAACGTATAACGTATAACGTATAACGTATAACGTATAACGTATAACGTATAACGTATAACGTATAACGTATAACGTATAACGTATAACGTATAACGTATAACGTATAACGTATAACGTATAACGTATAACGTATAACGTATAACGTATAACGTATAGCGTCTAACGTATAACGTATAACGTATAACGTATAACGTATAAAGTATAACTTATAACGTATAACGTATAACGTATAATGTATAACGTATAACGTATAGCGTATAGCGTATAACGTATAACGTACAACGATTAACGTAAAACGTATGACGTATTACATATTACGTATAACGTATAACGTACAACGTATAACGTATAACGTACAACGTATAACGTATAACGTACAACGTATAACGTATAACGTATATCCTATAACGCATAACGTATAACGTATAACGTATAACGTATAACGTATAACGTATAACGTATAACGTATAACGTATAACGTATAACGTATGTCGTATAACGTATAACGTATAACGTATAACGTATAACGTATAATGTATAACGTATAACGTATAACGTATAACGTATAGCATATAACGTATAACGTATAACGTATAACGTACAACGTCTAACGTATAACGTATAACGTATAACGTATAACGTATAACGTATGACGTATAACGTATAACGTATAACGTATAACGTATAACGTATAACGTATAACGTATAACGTATAACGTATAACGTATAACGTATAACGTATTACGTATAACGTATAACGTATAGCGTATAACGTATAACGTATAACGATTAACGTAAAACGTATGACGTATTACATATTACGTATAACGTATAACGTATAACGTATAACGTATAACGTATAACGTATAACGTATAACGTATAACGTATAACGTATAACGTATAACGTATAACGTATAACGCATAACGTATAACGTATAACGTATAACGCATAACGTATAACGTATAACGTATAACGTATAACGTATAACGTATAACGTATAACGTATAACGTATAACGTATAACGTATAACGTATGACGTATCACGTATAACGTATAACGTACAACGTTTAACGTATAACGTATAACGTAGAACGTATAACGTATAACGTATAACGTATAACGTATGACGTATAACGTATAATGTACAACGTTTAACGTATAACGTATAACGTAAAACGTATAACGCATAACGTATAACGTATAACGTATAACGTATAACGTATAACGTATAACGTATAACGTATAACGTATAACGTATAACGTATAACGTATAACGTATGACGTATCACGTATAACGTATAACGTACAACGTTTAACGTATAACGTATAACGTAGAACGTATAACGTATAACGTATAACGTATAACGTATGACGTATAACGTATAATGTACAACGTTTAACGTATAACGTATAACGTAAAACGTATAACGTATAACGTATAACGTATAACGTATAACGTATAACGTATAACGTATAACGTATAACGTATAACGTATAACGTATATCGCATGACGTATAACGCATAACGTATAACGTATAACGTATAACGTATAACGTATAACGTATAACGTATAACGTATAACGTATAACGTATAACGTATAACGTATAACGTACAACGTGTAACGTATAACGTGTAACGTATAACGTATAACGTATAACGTATAACGTACGACGTTTAACGTATAACGTATAACGTATAACGTATAACGTATAACGTATAATGTATAACGTATAACGTATAACGTATAACGTATAGCATATAACGTATAACGTATAACGTATAACGTACAACGTCTAACGTATAACGTATAACGTATAACGTATAACGTACAACGTATAACGTATAACGTATAACGTATAACGTATAACGTATAACGTATAACGTATAACGTATAACGTATAACGTATAACGTATAACGTATAACGTATAACGTATAACGTATAGCGTATAACGTATAACGTATAACGATTAACGTAAAACGTATGACGTATTACATATTACGTATAACGTATAACGTATAACGTATAACGTATAACGTATAACGTATAACGCATAACGTATAACGTATAACGTACAACGTATAAAGTATAACGTATATCCTATAACGCATAACGTATATCCTATAACGCATAACGTATAGCGTATAACGCATAACGTATACCGTATATCGTATAACGTATAACGTGTAACGTATAACGTATAACGTATAACGTATAACGTATAACGTATAACGTATAACGTGTAACGTATAACGTATAACGTATAACGTATAACGTATAACGCATAACGTATAACGTATAACGTATAACGTATAACGTATAACGTATAACGTATAACGTATAACGTATAACGTATAACGTATAACGTATGACGTATCACGTATAACGTATAACGTACAACGTTTAACGTATAACGTATAACGTAGAACGTATAACGTATAACGTATAACGTATAACGTATGACGTATAACGTATAATGTACAACGTTTAACGTATAACGTATAACGTAAAACGTATAACGTATAACGTATAACGTATAACGTATAACGTATAACGTATAACGTATAACGTATAACGTATAACGTATAACGTATATCGCATGACGTATAACGCATAACGTATAACGTATAACGTATAACGTATAACGTATAACGTATAACGTATAACGTATAACGTATAACGTATAACGTATAACGTATAACGTATAACGTACAACGTATAACGTATAACGTGTAACGTATAACGTATAACGTATAACGTATAACGTATAACGCATAACGTATAACGTATAACGTATAACGTATAACGTATAACGTATGACGTATAACGTATAATGTACAACGTTTAACGTATAACGTATAACGTAGAACGTATAACGTACAACGTATAACGTATAACGTATAACGTATATCGTATAACGTATAACGTACAACGTTTAACGTATAACGTATAACGTATAACGTATAACGTATAACGTATAACGTATAACGTATAACGTACAACGTATAACGTATAACGTATATCCTATAACGCATAACGTATAACGTATAACGTATAACGTATAACGTATAACGTATAACGTATAACGTATAACGTATAACGTATAACGTATAACGTATAACGCATAACGTATAACGTATAACGTATACCGTATAACGCATAACGTATAACGTATAACGTATAACGTATAACGTATAACGTATAACGTATAACGTATGGCGTATAACGTATAGCGTATAACGATTATCGTAAAACGTATGACGTATAACATATTACGTATAACGTATAACGTACAACGTATAACGTATAACGTACAACGTATAACGTATAACGTACAACGTATAACGTATAACGTATATCCTATAACGCATAACGTATAACGTATAACGTATAACGTATAACGTATAACGTATAACGAATAACGTATAACGTATAACGTATAACGTATGTCGTATAACGTATAACGTATAACGTATAACGTATAACGTATAACGTATAACGTATAATGTATAACGTATAACGTATAACGTATAACGTATAGCATATAACGTATAACGTATAACGTATAACGTATAACGTATAACGTACAACGTATAACGTATAACGTACAACGTATAACGTATAACGTATATCCTATAACGCATAACGTATAACGTATAACGTATAACGTATAACGTATAACGTATAACGTATAGCGTCTAACGTATAACGTGTAACGTATAACGTATAACGTATAAAGTATAACTTATAACGTATAACGTATAACGTATAATGTATAACGTATAACGTATAGCGTATAGCGTATAACGTATAACGTACAACGATTAACGTAAAACGTATGACGTATTACATATTACGTATAACGTATAACGTACAACGATTAACGTAAAACGTATGACGTATTACATATTACGTATAACGTATAACGTACAACGTATAACGTATAACGTACAACGTATAACGTATAACGTACAACGTATAACGTATAACGTATATCCTATAACGCATAACGTATAACGTATAACGTATAACGTATAACGTATAACGTATAACGTATAACGTATAACGTATAACGTATGTCGTATAACGTATAACGAATAACGTATAACGTATAACGTATAACGTATAACGTATAACGTATAACGTATAACGTATAACGTATAACGTATAACGTATAACGTATAACGTATAACGTATAACGTACAACGTTTAACGTATAACGTATAACGTATAACGTATAACGTATAACGTATAACGTACAACGTATAACGTAAAACGTATAATGTATAACGTATAACGTATAACGTATAACGTATAACGTATAACGTATAACGTATAACGTATAACGTATAACGTATAACGTATAACGTATAACGTATAACGTATAATGTATAACGTATAACGTATAACGTATAACGTATAACGTATAACGTATAACGTATAGCGTCTAACGTATAACGTATAACGTATAACGTATAACGTATAAAGTATAACTTATAACGTATAACGTATAACGTATAATGTATAACGTATAACGTATAGCGTATAGCGTATAACGTATAACGTACAACGATTAACGTAAAACGTATGACGTATTACATATTACGTGTAACGTATAACGTACAACGTATAACGTATAACGTACAACGTATAACGTATAACGTACAACGTATAACGTATAACGTATATCCTATAACGCATAACGTATAACGTATAACGTATAACGTATAACGTATGTCGTATAACGTATAACGAATAACGTATAACGTATAACGTATAACGTATAACGTATAACGTATAACGTATAACGTACAACGTTTAACGCATAACGTATAACGTATAACGTATAACGTATAACGTATAACGTACAACGTATAACGTAAAACGTATAACGTACAACGTTTAACGTATAACGTATAACGTATAACGTATAACGTATAACGTATAACGTATAACGTATAACGTACAACGTATAACGTATAACGTATATCCTATAACGCATAACGTATAACGTATAACGTATAACGTATAACGTATAACGTATAACGTATAACGTATAACGTATAACGTATAACGTATAACGTATAACGCATAACGTATAACGTATAACGTATACCGTATAACGCATAACGTATAACGTATAACGTATAACGTATAACGTATAACGTATAACGTATAACGTATGGCGTATAACGTATAGCGTATAACGATTATCGTAAAACGTATGACGTATAACATATTACGTATAACGTATAACGTACAACGTATAACGTATAACGTACAACGTATAACGTATAACGTACAACGTATAACGTATAACGTATATCCTATAACGCATAACGTATAACGTATAACGTATAACGTATAACGTATAACGTATAACGAATAACGTATAACGTATAACGTATAACGTATGTCGTATAACGTATAACGTATAACGTATAACGTATAACGTATAACGTATAACGTATAATGTATAACGTATAACGTATAACGTATAACGTATAGCATATAACGTATAACGTATAACGTATAACGTATAACGTATAACGTACAACGTATAACGTATAACGTACAACGTATAACGTATAACGTATATCCTATAACGCATAACGTATAACGTATAACGTATAACGTATAACGTATAACGTATAACGTATAGCGTCTAACGTATAACGTATAACGTATAACGTATAACGTATAACGTATAAAGTATAACTTATAACGTATAACGTATAACGTATAATGTATAACGTATAACGTATAGCGTATAGCGTATAACGTATAACGTACAACGATTAACGTAAAACGTATGACGTATTACATATTACGTATAACGTATAACGTACAACGATTAACGTAAAACGTATGACGTATTACATATTACGTATAACGTATAACGTACAACGTATAACGTATAACGTACAACGTATAACGTATAACGTACAACGTATAACGTATAACGTATATCCTATAACGCATAACGTATAACGTATAACGTATAACGTATAACGTATAACGTATAACGTATAGCGTCTAACGTATAACGTATAACGTATAACGTATAACGTATAAAGTATAACTTATAACGTATAACGTATAACGTATAATGTATAACGTATAACGTATAGCGTATAGCGTATAACGTATAACGTACAACGATTAACGTAAAACGTATGACGTATTACATATTACGTGTAACGTATAACGTACAACGTATAACGTATAACGTACAACGTATAACGTATAACGTACAACGTGTAACGTATAACGTATAACGTATAACGTATAACGTATAACGTATGGCGTATAACGTATAGCGTATAACGATTATCGTAAAACGTATGACGTATAACATATTACGTATAACGTATAACGTACAACGTATAACGTATAACGTACAACGTATAACGTATAACGTACAACGTATAACGTATAACGTATATCCTATAACGCATAACGTATAACGTATAACGTATAACGTATAACGTATAACGTATAACGAATAACGTATAACGTATAACGTATAACGTATGTCGTATAACGTATAACGTATAACGTATAACGTATAACGTATAACGTATAACGTATAATGTATAACGTATAACGTATAACGTATAACGTATAGCATATAACGTATAACGTATAACGTATAACGTATAACGTATAACGTACAACGTATAACGTAAAACGTATAATGTATAACGTATAACGTATAACGTATAACGTATAACGTATAACGTATAACGTATAACGTATAACGTATAACGTATAACGTATAACGTATAACGTATAACGTATAATGTATAACGTATAACGTATAACGTATAACGTATAACGTATAACGTATAACGTATAGCGTCTAACGTATAACGTATAACGTATAACGTATAACGTATAAAGTATAACTTATAACGTATAACGTATAACGTATAATGTATAACGTATAACGTATAGCGTATAGCGTATAACGTATAACGTACAACGATTAACGTAAAACGTATGACGTATTACATATTACGTGTAACGTATAACGTACAACGTATAACGTATAACGTACAACGTATAACGTATAACGTACAACGTATAACGTATAACGTATATCCTATAACGCATAACGTATAACGTATAACGTATAACGTATAACGTATGTCGTATAACGTATAACGAATAACGTATAACGTATAACGTATAACGTATAACGTATAACGTATAACGTATAACGTACAACGTTTAACGTATAACGTATAACGTATAACGTATAACGTATAACGTATAACGTACAACGTATAACGTAAAACGTATAACGTACAACGTTTAACGTATAACGTATAACGTATAACGTATAACGTATAACGTATAACGTATAACGTATAACGTACAACGTATAACGTATAACGTATATCCTATAACGCATAACGTATAACGTATAACGTATAACGTATAACGTATAACGTATAACGTATAACGTATAACGTATAACGTATAACGTATAACGTATAACGCATAACGTATAACGTATAACGTATACCGTATAACGCATAACGTATAACGTATAACGTATAACGTATAACGTATAACGTATAACGTATAACGTATGGCGTATAACGTATAGCGTATAACGATTATCGTAAAACGTATGACGTATAACATATTACGTATAACGTATAACGTACAACGTATAACGTATAACGTACAACGTATAACGTATAACGTACAACGTATAACGTATAACGTATATCCTATAACGCATAACGTATAACGTATAACGTATAACGTATAACGTATAACGTATAACGAATAACGTATAACGTATAACGTATAACGTATGTCGTATAACGTATAACGTATAACGTATAACGTATAACGTATAACGTATAACGTATAATGTATAACGTATAACGTATAACGTATAACGTATAGCATATAACGTATAACGTATAACGTATAACGTATAACGTATAACGTACAACGTATAACGTATAACGTACAACGTATAACGTATAACGTATATCCTATAACGCATAACGTATAACGTATAACGTATAACGTATAACGTATAACGTATAACGTATAGCGTCTAACGTATAACGTATAACGTATAACGTATAACGTATAAAGTATAACTTATAACGTATAACGTATAACGTATAATGTATAACGTATAACGTATAGCGTATAGCGTATAACGTATAACGTACAACGATTAACGTAAAACGTATGACGTATTACATATTACGTATAACGTATAACGTACAACGATTAACGTAAAACGTATGACGTATTACATATTACGTATAACGTATAACGTACAACGTATAACGTATAACGTACAACGTATAACGTATAACGTACAACGTATAACGTATAACGTATATCCTATAACGCATAACGTATAACGTATAACGTATTAGGCGGACCGGAAAGTAATGTCGTTTCCCGACATTAAATTCAAATATATAAATTTTTAACGAGTTTTTATTTTTAATCAATGATATAATCACCCTCATTATCAACAACCTTTTGCCATCTAGTGTGCAAATTTTCAATGCCGGATCGATAAAAATCAATTGGTTTTTGAGCAAAATATACAGAGATGGCATTTTGAATATCATCCAAATTTGCAAATCTTTTGCCACTTAGAAAGTGTTGAAGCGATCGGAATAAATGGAAATCCGATGGTGCAACATCGGGCGAGTATGGTGGGTGAGGCAGTACCTCCCACCCCAATTCATTAATTTTTGCCAAGGTTCGTCTTGCGCAGTGCGGTCTTGCATTATCGTCTTGCAGAATAACGCCTTTTCTGTTGACAATCGCTGGCCACTTTTCAATTAAAGATTTATTTACACGATCTAATTGTTCACAGTAAAGGTCTGCATTCACAGTCTGTCCAGGTTTCAGCACTTCAAAATGAACAACGCCGCGAATACTCCACCAAACACACAAAAGGGCCTTTTTGGGGTGTAAACCTGGCTTAGCAGTACTTTGTGGCGATTCATTTGGAGAGAGCCACTGCCTTTTGCGTTTTGGATTATCATAAAGAACCCACTTTTCATCTCCGGTGATCAAGCGATCAAAAAACGCTTCTGTATTGTGCCGTTGAAGCAATAAGTTGCATGTGGTGGATCGGTTAGCCTTGTTCTCTTCGGACAGATTATGCGGGACCCAAACACCTGCTCTGCTTACTTTCCCAATCTGCTGCAAATGTTCTTGGATGGTCGACCAAGGTTGGTTAAGACTGTTTGACATTTCCTCGATTGTCTGACACGGATTTGCTTCCACTTCCGCACTTAACACGTCATTGTCTAACGTTGTTGGTCTTCCTGATCGATACGAGTCGGAAAGATCAAAATTACCGGATTTGAACTTGGAAAACCACCTTTGGCATTTACGAACGTCTAATGCATTTGGATAAACATCGCAAATGTTTTTGGTAGCAACTGTTGCGTTACTACCCTTGCGAAACTCAAAAAGCATGCAATGCCGGATATGTACCTCTTCTGGTATTTGGCTGGCCATTTCACCCAAAATTGTAAAGAAAAATTTTTAATTTAATTATTTACAACTAAACAAGTCACTATAACCTCAGAATGTCTTTGCTACGACTTTAATGTACACAATGAGCTGACAAATGACAATCAAATAGTGACATGCGCAGAAACGACATTACTTTCCGGTCCACCTAATATAACGTATAACGTATAACGTATAACGTATAACGTATAACGTATAACGTATGTCGTATAACGTATAACGAATAACGTATAACGTATAACGTATAACGTATAACGTATAACGTATAACGTATAACGTATAACGTATAACGTATAACGTATAACGTATAACGTATAACGTATAACGTATAACGTACAACGTTTAACGTATAACGTATAACGTATAACGTATAACGTATAACGTATAACGTACAACGTATAACGTAAAACGTATAATGTATAACGTATAACGTATAACGTATAACGTATAACGTATAACGTATAACGTATAACGTATAACGTATAACGTATAACGTATAACGTATAACGTATAACGTATAATGTATAACGTATAACGTATAACGTATAACGTATAACGTATAACGTATAACGTATAGCGTCTAACGTATAACGTATAACGTATAACGTATAACGTATAAAGTATAACTTATAACGTATAACGTATAACGTATAATGTATAACGTATAACGTATAGCGTATAGCGTATAACGTATAACGTACAACGATTAACGTAAAACGTATGACGTATTACATATTACGTGTAACGTATAACGTACAACGTATAACGTATAACGTACAACGTATAACGTATAACGTACAACGTATAACGTATAACGTATATCCTATAACGCATAACGTATAACGTATAACGTATAACGTATAACGTATAACGTATAACGTATAACGTATAACGTATAACGTATGTCGTATAACGTATAACGTATAACGTATAACGTATAACGTATAACGTATAACGTATAACGCATAATGTATAACGTATAACGTATAACGTATAACGTATAGCATATAACGTATAACGTATAACGTATAACGTACAACGTCTAACGTATAACGTATAACGCATAACGTATAACGTATAACGTATGACGTATAACGTATAACGTATAACGTATAACGTATAACGTATAACGTATAACGTATAACGTATAACGTATAACGTATAACGTATGACATATCACGTATAAGGTATGACCTATAACGTATAACGCATAACGTATAACGTATAACGTATAACGCATAACGTATAACGTATAACGTATAACGTATAACGTATAACGTATAACGTATAACGTATGACATATCACGTATAAGGTATGACCTATAACGTATAACGTATAACGTATAACGTATAACGTATAACGTATAACGTATAACGTATAACGTATAACGTATAACGTATAGCGTCTAATGTATAACGTATAACGTATAACGTATACCGTATAGCGCATAACGTATAACGTATAACGATTAACGTAAAACGTATGACGTATTACATATTACGTATAACTTATAACGTATAACGTATAACGTATAACGTATAACGTATAACGTATAACGTATAACGTATAACGTATAACGTATAACGTATGACATATCACGTATAAGGTATGACCTATAACGTGTAACGTATAACGTATAACGTAAAACGTATAACGTATAACGTATAACGTATAACGTATAACGTATAACGTATAGCGTCTAATGTATAACGTATAACGTATAACGTATACCGTATAGCGTATAACGTATAACGTATAACGATTAACGTATAATGTATAACGTATAACGTATAACGTATAACGTATAACGTATAACGTACAACGTATAACGTATAACGTATATCCTATAACGCATAACGTATAACGGATAACGTATAACGTATAACGTGTGTCGCATGACGTATAAAGTAGAACGTATAACGTATAACGTATAACGTATAACGTATAACGTATAACGTATAACGCATAACGTATAACGTATAACGATTAACGTAAAACGTATGACGTATTACATATTACGTATAACGTATAAAGTATAACTAATAACGTATAACGTATAGCGTATAGCGTATAACGTATAACGTACAACGATTAACGTAAAACGTATGACGTATTACATATTACGAATAACGTATAACGTACAACGTATAACGTATAACGTACAACGTATAACGTATAACGTATATCCTATAACGCATAACGTATAACGTATAGCGTATAACGTATAGCGTATAACGTATAACGTATAACGATTAACGTAAAACGTATGACGTATTACATATTACGTATAACGTATAACGTATAACGTATAACGTATAACGTATAACGTATAACGTATAACGTATAACGTATAACGTATAACGTATAACGTAAGACGTATAACGCATGACGTATAACGCATAACGTATAACATATAACGTATAACGTATAACATATAACGTATAACGTATAACGTATGTCGCATGACGTATAACGTAGAACGTATAACGTATAACGTATAACGTATAACGTATAACGTATTACGTATAACGTATAACGTATAGCGTATAACGTATAACGTATAACGATTAACGTAAAACGTATGACGTATTACATATTACGTATAACGTATAACGTATAACGTATAACGTATAACGTATAACGTATAACGTATAACGTATAACGTATAACGCATAACTTATAACGTATAACGTATAACGTATAAGGTATAACGTATGTCGTATAACGTATAACGTATAACGTATAACGTATAACGTATAATGTATAACGTATAACGTATAACGTATAACGTATAGCATATAACGTATAACGTATAACGTATAACGTACAACGTCTAACGTATAACGTATAACGTATAACGTATAACGTACAACGTATAACGTATAACGTATAACGTATAACGTATAACGTATAACGTATAACGTATAACGTATAACGTATAACGTATAACGTATAACGTATAACGTATAACGTATAACGCATAACGTATAACGTATAACGTATAACGTATAACGCATAACGTATAACGTATAACGTATAACGTATAAGGTATAACGTATAACGTACAACGTTTAACGTGTAACGTATAACGTATAACGTATAACGTATAACGTATAACGTATAACGTATAACGTATAATGTATAACGTATAACGTATAACGTACAACGTATAACGTATAACGTATAACGTATAGCGCCTAACGTACAACGTATAACGTATAACGTATAACGTATAAAGTATAACTAATAACGTATAACGTATAGCGTATAGCGTATAACGTATAACGTACAACGATTAACGTAAAACGTATGACGTATTACATATTACGTATAACGTATAACGTACAACGTATAACGTATAACGTACAACGTATAACGTATAACGTATATCCTATAACGCATAACGTATAACGTATAGCGTATAACGTATAACGTATAACGTATAACGTATAACGTAAGACGTATAACGCATGACGTATAACGCATAACGTATAACATATAACGTATAACGTATAACATATAACGTATAACGTATAACGTATGTCGCATGACGTATAACGTAGAACGTATAACGTATAACGTATAACGTATAACGTATAACGTATTACGTATAACGTATAACGTATAGCGTATAACGTATAACGTATAACGATTAACGTAAAACGTATGACGTATTACATATTACGTATAACGTATAACGTATAACGTATATCGTATAACGTATAACGTATAACGTATAACGTATAACGTATAACGCATAACTTATAACGTATAACGTATAACGTATAAGGTATAACGTATGTCGTATAACGTATAACGTATAACGTATAACGTATAACGTATAATGTATAACGTATAACGTATAACGTATAACGTATAGCATATAACGTATAACGTATAACGTATAACGTACAACGTCTAACGTATAACGTATAACGTATAACGTATAACGTACAACGTATAACGTATAACGTATAACGTATAACGTATAACGTATAACGTATAACGTATAACGAACGACGTTTAACGTATAACGTATAACGTATAACGTATAACGTATAACGCATAACGTATAACGTATAACGTATAACGTATAACGCATAACGTATAACGTATAACGTATAACGTATAAGGTATAACGTATAACGTACAACGTTTAACGTGTAACGTATAACGTATAACGTATAACGTATAACGTATAACGTATAACGTATAACGTATAATGTATAACGTATAACGTATAACGTACAACGTATAACGTATAACGTATAACGTATAGCGTCTAACGTATAACGTATAACGTATAACCTATAACGTATAAAGTATAACTAATAACGTATAACGTATAGCGTATAGCGTATAACGTATAACGTACAACGATTAACGTAAAACGTATGACGTATTACATATTACGTATAACGTATAACGTACAACGTATAACGTATAACGTACAACGTATACCGTATAACGTATATCCTATAACGCATAACGTATAACGTATAGCGTATAACGTATAGCGTATAACGTATAACGTATAACGATTAACGTAAAACGTATGACGTATTACATATTACGTATAACGTATAACGTATAACGTATAACGTATAACGTATAACGTATAACGTATAACGTATAACGTATAACGTATAACGTATAACGTATAACGTATAACGTATAACGTATAACGTATAACGTATAACGTATAACGTATAACGTATAACGTATAACGTATAACGTATAACGTATAACGTATAACGTATAACGTATAACGTATAACGTATAACGTATAACGTATAACGTATAACGTATAACGTATAACGTATAACGTATAACGTATAACGTATAACGTATAACGTATAACGTATAACGTATAACGTATAACGTATAACGTATAACGTATAACGTATAACGTATAACGTATAACGTATAACGTATAACGTATAGCGTCTAACGTATAACGTATAACGTATAACGTATAACGTATAAAGTATAACTTATAACGTATAACGTATAACGTATAATGTATAACGTATAACGTATAGCGTATAGCGTATAACGTATAACGTACAACGATTAACGTAAAACGTATGACGTATTACATATTACGTATAACGTATAACGTACAACGTATAACGTATAACGTACAACGTATAACGTATAACGTACAACGTATAACGTATAACGTATATCCTATAACGCATAACGTATAACGTATAACGTATAACGTATAACGTATAACGTATAACGTATAACGTATAACGTATAACGTATAACGTATGTCGTATAACGTATAACGTATAACGTATAACGTATAACGTATAATGTATAACGTATAACGTATAACGTATAACGTATAGCATATAACGTATCACGTATAACGTATAACGTACAACGTCTAACGTATAACGTATAACGTATAACGTATAACGTATAACGTATGACGTATAACGTATAACGTATAACGTATAACGTATAACGTATAACGTATAACGTATAACGTATAACGTATAACGTATAACGTATAACGTATAACGTATAACGTACGACGTTTAACGTATAACGTATAACGTATAACGTATAACGTATAACGTATAACGTATAACGTATAACGTATAACTTATAACGTACAACGTATAACGTATAACGTATATCCTATAACGCATAACGTATAACGTATAACGTATAACGTATAACGTATAACGTATAACGTATAACGTATAACGTATAACGTATAACGTATAACGTATAACGAATAACGTATAACGTATAACGTATAACGTATAACGTATAACGTATAACGTATAACGTATAACGTATAACGTATAACGTATAACGTATAACGTATAACGTATAACGTATAACGTATAACGTATAACGTATAACGTATAACGTATAACGTATAACGTATAACGTATAACGTATAACGTATAACGTATAACGTATAACGTATAACGTATAACGTATAACGTATAACGTATAACGTATAACGTATAACGTATAACGTATAACGTATAACGTATAACGTATAACGTATAACGTATAACGTATAACGTATAACGTATAACGTATTACGTATAACGTATAACGTATAGCGTATAACGTATAACGTATAACGATTAACGTAAAACGTATGACGTATTACATATTACGTATAACGTATAACGTATAACGTATAACGTATAACGTATAACGTATAACGTATAACGTATAACGTATAACGTATAACGTATAACGTATAACGTATAACGCATAACGTATAACGTATAACGTATAACGTATAAGGTATAACGTATGACGTATAACTTATAACGTATAACGTATAACGTATAACGTATAACGTATAACGTATAACGTATAACGTATAACGTATAGCGTATAACGTATAACGTATAACGTGTAACGTATAACGTATAACGTATAACGTATAACGTATAACGCATAACGTATAACGTATAACGTATAACGTATAACGTATAACGTATAACGTATAACGTATAACGTATAACGTATAACGTATAACGTATGACGTATCACGTATAACGTATAACGTACAACGTTTAACGTATAACGTATAACGTAGAACGTATAACGTATAACGTATAACGTATAACGTATGACGTATAACGTATAATGTACAACGTTTAACGTATAACGTATAACGTAAAACGTATAACGTATAACGTATAACGTATAACGTATAACGTATAACGTATAACGTATAACGTATAACGTATAACGTATAACGTATATCGCATGACGTATAACGCATAACGTATAACGTATAACGTATAACGTATAACGTATAACGTATAACGTATAACGTATAACGTATAACGTATAACGTATAACGTATAACGTACAACGTATAACGTATAACGTGTAACGTATAACGTATAACGTATAACGTATAACGTACGACGTTTAACGTATAACGTATAACGTATAACGTATAACGTATAACGTATAATGTATAACGTATAACGTATAACGTATAACGTATAGCATATAACGTATAACGTATAACGTATAACGTACAACGTCTAACGTATAACGTATAACGTATAACGTATAACGTACAACGTATAACGTATAACGTATAACGTATAACGTATAACGTATAACGTATAACGTATAACGTATAACGTATAACGTATAACGTATAACGTATAACGTATAACGTATAACGTATAGCGTATAACGTATAACGTATAACGATTAACGTAAAACGTATGACGTATTACATATTACGTATAACGTATAACGTATAACGTATAACGTATAACGTATAACGTATAACGCATAACGTATAACGTATAACGTACAACGTATAAAGTATAACGTATATCCTATAACGCATAACGTATATCCTATAACGCATAACGTATAGCGTATAACGCATAACGTATACCGTATATCGTATAACGTATAACGTGTAACGTATAACGTATAACGTATAACGTATAACGTATAACGTATAACGTATAACGTGTAACGTATAACGTATAACGTATAACGTATAACGTATAACGCATAACGTATAACGTATAACGTATAACGTATAACGTATAACGTATAACGTATAACGTATAACGTATAACGTATAACGTATAACGTATAACGTATAACGTATCACGTATAACGTATAACGTACAACGTTTAACGTATAACGTATAACGTAGAACGTATAACGTATAACGTATAACGTATAACGTATGACGTATAACGTATAATGTACAACGTTTAACGTATAACGTATAACGTAAAACGTATAACGTATAACGTATAACGTATAACGTATAACGTATAACGTATAACGTATAACGTATAACGTATAACGTATATCGCATGACGTATAACGCATAACGTATAACGTATAACGTATAACGTATAACGTATAACGTATAACGTATAACGTATAACGTATAACGTATAACGTATAACGTATAACGTATAACGTACAACGTATAACGTATAACGTGTAACGTATAACGTATAACGTATAACGTATAACGTATAACGCATAACGTATAACGTATAACGTATAACGTATAACGTATAACGTATAACATATAACGTATAACGTATATCGCATGACGTATAACGAAGAACGTATAACGTATAACGTATAACGTATAACGTATAACGTATGACGTATAACGTATAATGTACAACGTTTAACGTATAACGTATAACGTAGAACGTATAACGTACAACGTATAACGTATAACGTATAACGTATAACGTATAACGTATAACGTACAACGTTTAACGTATAACGTATAACGTATAACGTATAACGTATAACGTATAACGTATAACGTATAACGTACAACGTATAACGTATAACGTATATCCTATAACGCATAACGTATAACGTATAACGTATAACGTATAACGTATAACGTATAACGTATAACGTATAACGTATAACGTATAACGTATAACGTATAACGCATAACGTATAACGTATAACGTATACCGTATAACGCATAACGTATAACGTATAACGTATAACGTATAACGTATAACGTATAACGTATAACGTATGGCGTATAACGTATAGCGTATAACGATTATCGTAAAACGTATGACGTATAACATATTACGTATAACGTATAACGTACAACGTATAACGTATAACGTACAACGTATAACGTATAACGTACAACGTATAACGTATAACGTATATCCTATAACGCATAACGTATAACGTATAACGTATAACGTATAACGTATAACGTATAACGTATAACGTATGTCGTATAACGTATAACGTATAACGTATAACGTATAACGTATAATGTATAACGTATAACGTATAACGTATAACGTATAGCATATAACGTATCACGTATAACGTATAACGTACAACGTCTAACGTATAACGTATAACGTATAACGTATAACGTATAACGTATGACGTATAACGTATAACGTATAACGTATAACGTATAACGTATAACGTATAACGTATAACGTATAACGTATAACGTATAACGTATAACGTATAACGTATAACGTACGACGTTTAACGTATAACGTATAACGTATAACGTATAACGTATAACGTATAACGTATAACGTATAACGTATAACTTATAACGTACAACGTATAACGTATAACGTATATCCTATAACGCATAACGTATAACGTATAACGTATAACGTATAACGTATAACGTATAACGTATAACGTATAACGTATAACGTATAACGTATAACGTATAACGAATAACGTATAACGTATAACGTATAACGTATAACGTATAACGTATAACGTATAACGTATAACGTATAACGTATAACGTATAACGTATAACGCATAACGTATAACGTATAACGTATAACGTATAAGGTATAACGTATGACGTATAACTTATAACGTATAACGTATAACGTATAACGTATAACGTATAACGTATAACGTATAACGTATAACGTATAGCGTATAACGTATAACGTATAACGTGTAACGTACAACGTATAACGTATAACGTACAACGTATAACGTATAACGTATATCCTATAACGCATAACGTATAACGTATAACGAATAACGTATAACGTATAACGTATAACGTATAACGTATAACGTATAACGTATGTCGTATAACGTATAACGAATAACGTATAACGTATAACGTATAACGTATAACGTATAACGTATAACGTATAACGTATAACGTATAACGTATAACGTATAACGTATAACGTATAACGTATAACGTACAACGTTTAACGTATAACGTATAACGTATAACGTATAACGTATAACGTATAACGTACAACGTATAACGTAAAACGTATAATGTATAACGTATAACGTATAACGTATAACGTATAACGTATAACGTATAACGTATAACGTATAACGTATAACGTATAACGTATAACGTATAACGTATAACGTATAATGTATAACGTATAACGTATAACGTATAACGTATAACGTATAACGTATAACGTATAGCGTCTAACGTATAACGTATAACGTATAACGTATAACGTATAAAGTATAACTTATAACGTATAACGTATAACGTATAATGTATAACGTATAACGTATAGCGTATAGCGTATAACGTATAACGTACAACGATTAACGTAAAACGTATGACGTATTACATATTACGTGTAACGTATAACGTACAACGTATAACGTATAACGTACAACGTATAACGTATAACGTACAACGTATAACGTATAACGTATATCCTATAACGCATAACGTATAACGTATAACGTATAACGTATAACGTATGTCGTATAACGTATAACGAATAACGTATAACGTATAACGTATAACGTATAACGTATAACGTATAACGTATAACGTACAACGTTTAACGTATAACGTATAACGTATAACGTATAACGTATAACGTATAACGTACAACGTATAACGTAAAACGTATAATGTATAACGTATAACGTATAACGTATAACGTATAACGTATAACGTATAACGTATAACGTATAACGTATAACGTATAACGTATAACGTATAACGTATAACGTATAATGTATAACGTATAACGTATAACGTATAACGTATAACGTATAACGTATAACGTATAGCGTCTAACGTATAACGTATAACGTATAACGTATAACGTATAACGTATAACGTATAACGTATAACGTATATCGCATGACGTATAACGAAGAACGTATAAAGTATAACGTATAACGTATAACGTATAACGTATGACGTATAACGTATAATGTACAACGTTTAACGTATAACGTATAACGTAGAACGTATAACGTACAACGTATAACGTATAACGTATAACGTATAACGTATAACGTATAACGTACAACGTTTAACGTATAACGTATAACGTATAACGTATAACGTATAACGTATAACGTATAACGTATAACGTACAACGTATAACGTATAACGTATAACGTATATCCTATAACGCATAACGTATAACGTATAACGTATAACGTATAACGTATAACGTATAACGTATAACGTATAACGTATAACGTATAACGTATAACGTATAACGCATAACGTATAACGTATAACGTATACCGTATAACGCATAACGTATAACGTATAACGTATAACGTATAACGTATAACGTATAACGTATAACGTATGGCGTATAACGTATAGCGTATAACGATTATCGTAAAACGTATGACGTATAACATATTACGTATAACGTATAACGTACAACGTATAACGTATAACGTACAACGTATAACGTATAACGTACAACGTATAACGTATAACGTATATCCTATAACGCATAACGTATAACGTATAACGTATAACGTATAACGTATAACGTATAACGAATAACGTATAACGTATAACGTATAACGTATGTCGTATAACGTATAACGTATAACGTATAACGTATAACGTATAACGTATAACGTATAATGTATAACGTATAACGTATAACGTATAACGTATAGCATATAACGTATAACGTATAACGTATAACGTATAACGTATAACGTACAACGTATAACGTATAACGTATAACGTACAACGTATAACGTATAACGTATATCCTATAACGCATAACGTATAACGTATAACGTATAACGTATAACGTATAACGTATAACGTATAGCGTCTAACGTATAACGTATAACGTATAACGTATAACGTATAAAGTATAACTTATAACGTATAACGTATAACGTATAATGTATAACGTATAACGTATAGCGTATAGCGTATAACGTATAACGTACAACGATTAACGTAAAACGTATGACGTATTACATATTACGTATAACGTATAACGTACAACGATTAACGTAAAACGTATGACGTATTACATATTACGTATAACGTATAACGTACAACGTATAACGTATAACGTACAACGTATAACGTATAACGTACAACGTATAACGTATAACGTATATCCTATAACGCATAACGTATAACGTATAACGTATAACGTATAACGTATAACGTATAACGTATAACGTATAACGTATAACGTATGTCGTATAACGTATAACGAATAACGTATAACGTATAACGTATAACGTATAACGTATAACGTATAACGTATAACGTATAACGTATAACGTATAACGTATAACGTATAACGTATAACGTATAACGTACAACGTTTAACGTATAACGTATAACGTATAACGTATAACGTATAACGTATAACGTACAACGTATAACGTAAAACGTATAATGTATAACGTATAACGTATAACGTATAACGTATAACGTATAACGTATAACGTATAACGTATAACGTATAACGTATAACGTATAACGTATAACGTATAACGTATAATGTATAACGTATAACGTATAACGTATAACGTATAACGTATAACGTATAACGTATAGCGTCTAACGTATAACGTATAACGTATAACGTATAACGTATAAAGTATAACTTATAACGTATAACGTATAACGTATAATGTATAACGTATAACGTATAGCGTATAGCGTATAACGTATAACGTACAACGATTAACGTAAAACGTATGACGTATTACATATTACGTGTAACGTATAACGTACAACGTATAACGTATAACGTACAACGTATAACGTATAACGTACAACGTATAACGTATAACGTATATCCTATAACGCATAACGTATAACGTATAACGTATAACGTATAACGTATAACGTATAACGTATAACGTATGTCGTATAACGTATAACGTATAACGTATAACGTATAACGTATAACGTATAACGTATAACGCATAATGTATAACGTATAACGTATAACGTATAACGTATAGCATATAACGTATAACGTATAACGTATAACGTACAACGTCTAACGTATAACGTATAACGCATAACGTATAACGTATAACGTATGACGTATAACGTATAACGTATAACGTATAACGTATAACGTATAACGTATAACGTATAACGTATAACGTATAACGTATAACGTATAACGTATAACGTATAACGTACGACGTTTAACGTATAACGTATAACGTATAACGTATAACGTATAACGTATAACGTATAACGTATAACTTATAACGTACATCGTATAACGTATAACGTATATCCTATAACGCATAACGTATAACGTATAACGTATAACGTATAACGTATAACGTATAACGTATAACGTATAACGTATAACGTATAACGTATAACGTATAACGTATAACGAATAACGTATAACGTATAACGTATAACGTATAACGTATAACGTATAACGTACAACGTATAACGTATAACGTATAACGTATAACGTATAACGTATAACGTATAACGTATAACGTATAACGTATAACGTATAACGTATAACGTATAACGTATAACGTATAACGTATAACGTATAACGTATAACGTATAACGTATAACGTATAACGTATAACGTATAACGTATAACGTATAACGTATTACGTATAACGTATAACGTATAGCGTATAACGTATAACGTATAACGATTAACGTAAAACGTATGACGTATTACATATTACGTATAACGTATAACGTATAACGTATAACGTATAACGTATAACGTATAACGTATAACGTATAACGTATAACGTATAACGTATAACGTATAACGTATAACGTATAACGTATAACGTATAACGCATAACGTATAACGTATAACGTATAACGTATAAGGTATAACGTATGACGTATAACTTATAACGTATAACGTATAACGTATAACGTATAACGTATAACGTATAACGTATAACGTATAGCGTATAACGTATAACGTACAACGATTAACGTAAAACGTATGACGTATTACATATTACGTATAACGTATAACGTACAACGTATAACGTATAACGTACAACGTATAACGTATAACGTATATCCTATAACGTATAACGTATAACGTATAACGTATAACGTATAACATATAACGTATAACGTATAACGTATAACGTATAACGTATAACGTATAACGTATAACGTATAACGTATAACGTATAACGTATAACGTATAACGTATAACGTATAACGTATAACGTATAACGCATAACGTATAACGTATAACGTATAACGTATAGCGTATAACGTATAACGTATAACGATTAACGTAAAACGTATGACGTATTACATATTACGTATAACGTATAACGTATAACGTATAACGTATAACGTATAACGTATAACGTACGACGTTTAACGTATAACGTATAACGTATAACGTATAACGTATAACGTATAACGTATAATGTATAACGTATAACGTATAACGTATAACGTATAGCATATAACGTATAACGTATAACGTATAACGTACAACGTCTAACGTATAACGTATAACGTACAACGTATAACGTACAACGTATAACGTATAACGTATAACGTATAACGTATAACGTATAACGTATAACGTATAACGTATAACGTACGACGTTTAACGTATAACGTATAACGTATAACGTATAACGTATAACGTATAACGTATAACGTATAACGTATAACGTATAACGCATAACGTATAACGTTTAACGTATAACGTATAAGGTATAACGTATAACGTACAACGTTTAACGTGTAACGTATAACGTATAACGTATAACGTATAACGTATAACGTATGACGTATAACGTATAATGTATAACGTATAACGTATAACGTATAACGTATAACGTATAACGTATAACGTATAGCGTCTAACGTATAACGTATAACGTATAACGTATAACGTATAAAGTATAACTTATAACGTATAACGTATAACGTATAATGTATAACGTATAACGTATAGCGTATAGCGTATAACGTATAACGTACAACGATTAACGTAAAACGTATGACGTATTACATATTACGTATAACGTATAACGTACAACGTATAACGTATAACGTACAACGTATAACGTATAACGTATATCCTATAACGCATAACGTATAACGTATAACGTATAACGTATAACGTATAACGTATAACGTATAACGTATAACGTATAACGTATAACGTATGTCGTATAACGTATAACGTATAACGTATAACGTATAACGTATAACGTATAACGTATAATGTATAACGTATAACGTATAACGTATAACGTATAGCATATAAAGTATAACGTATAACGTATAACGTACAACGTCTAACGTATAACGTATAACGTATAACGTATAACGTACAACGTATAACGTATAACGTATAACGTATAACGTATAACGTATAACGTATAACGTATAACGTACAACGATTAACGTAAAACGTATGACGTATTACATATTACGTATAACGTATAACGTACAACGTCTAACGTATAACGCACAACGTATAACGTATAACGTACAACGTATAACGTATAACGTATATCCTATAACGCATAACGTATAACGTATAACGTATAACGTATAACGTATACCGTATAACGTATAACGTATAACGTATAACGTATAACGTATAACGTATAGCGTATAACGTACGACGTTTAACGTATAACGTATAACGTATAACGTATAACGTATAACGTGTAACGTATAACGTATAACGTATAACGCATAACGTATAACGTATAACGTATAACGTATAACGTATAACGCATAACGTATAACGTATAACGTATAACGTATAAGGTATAACGTATAACGTACAACGTTTAACGTGTAACGTATAACGTATAACGTATAACGTATAACGTATAACGTATGACGTATAACGTATAATGTATAACGTATAACGTATAACGTATAACGTATAACGTATAACGTATAACGTATAGCGTCTCACGTATAACGTATAACGTATAACGTATAACGTATAACGTATAACGTATAACGTATAACGTATAACGTATAACGTATAACGTATAACGTATAACGTATAACGTATAACGTATAACGTATAACGTATAACGTATAACGTACGACGTTTAACGTATAACGTATAACGTATAACGTATAACGTATAACGTATAATGTATAACGTATAACGTATAACGTATAACGTATAGCATATAACGTATAACGTATAACGTATAACGTACAACGTCTAACGTATAACGTATAACGTATAACGTATAACGTATAACGTACAACGTATAACGTATAACGTATAACGTATAACGTATAACGTATAACGTATAACGTATAACGTATAACGTACGACGTTTAACGTATAACGTATAACGTATAACGTATAACGTATAACGTATAACGTATAACGTATAACGCATAACGTATAACGTATAACGTACAACGTATAAGGTATAACGTATAACGTACAACGTTTAACGTGTAACGTATAACGTATAACGTATAACGTATAACGTATAACGTATAACGTATAACGTATAACGTATAACGTATAATGTATAACGTATAACGTATAACGTATAACGTATAACGTATAACGTATAACGTATAGCGTCTAACGTATAACGTATAACGTATAACGTATAACGTATAAAGTATAACTTATAACGTGTAACGTATAACGTATAACGTATAACGTACAACGATTAACGTAAAACGTATGACGTATTACATATTACGTATAACGTATAACGTACAACGTATAACGTATAACGTACAACGTATAACGTATAACGTATATCCTATAACGCATAACGTATAACGTATAACGTATAACGTATAACGTATAACGTATAACGTATAACGTATAACGTATAACGTATAACGTATAACGTATAACGTATAACGTACGACGTTTAACGTATAACGTATAACGTATAACGTATAACGTATAACGTATAACGTATAACGTATAACGCATAACGTATAACGTATAACGTATAACGCATAACGTATAACGTATAACGTATGACGTACAAGGTATAACGTATAACGTACAACGTTTAACGTGTAACGTATAACGTATAACGTATAACGTATAACGTATAACGTATAACGTATAACGTATAACGTATAACGTATAACGTATAACGTATAACGTATAACGTATAACGTATAACGTATAACGTATAACGTATAACGTACGACGTTTAACGTATAACGTATAACGTATAACGTATAACGTATAACGTATAATGTATAACGTATAACGTATAACGTATAACGTATAGCATATAACGTATAACGTATAACGTATAACGTACAACGTCTAACGTATAACGTATAACGTATAACGTATAACGCATAACGTATAACGTATAGCGTATAACGTATAACGTATAACGATTAACGTAAAACGTATTACGTATTACATATTACGTATAACGTATAACGTATAACGTATAACGTATAACGTACGACGTTTAACGTATAACGTATAACGTATAACGTATAACGTATAACGTATAACGTATAACGTATAACGCATAACGTATAACGTATAGCGTATAACGTATAACGTATAACGTACAACGTATAACGTACAACGTATAACGTATAACGTATATCGTATAACGTATAACGTATAACGTATAACGTATAACGTATAACGTATAGCGTCTAACGTATAACGTATAACGTATAACGTATAACGTATAAAGTATAACTTATAACGTATAACGTATAACGTATAATGTATATCGTATAACGTATAGCGTATAGCGTATAACGTATAACGTACAACGATTAACGTAAAACGTATGACGTATTACATATTACGTATAACGTATAACGTATAACGTATAACGTATAACGTATAACGTACGACGTTTAACGTATAACGTATAACGTATAATGTATAACGTATAACGTATAACGTATAACGTATAACGTATAACGCATAACGTATAACGTATAGCGTATAACGTATAACGTATAACGATTAACGTAAAACGTATGACGTATTACGTATTACGTATAACGTATAACGTATAACGTATAACGTATAACGTATAACGTATAACGTATAACGTATAACGTATAACGTATAACGTATAACGTATAACGTATAACGTATAACGTATAACGTATAACGTATTACGTATAACGTATAACGTATTACGTATAACGTATAACGTATAGCGTATAACGTATAACGTATAACGATTAACGTAAAACGTATGACGTATTACATATTACGTATAACGTATAACGTATAACGTATAACGTGTAACGTATAACGTATAACGTATAACGTATAACGTATAACGAATAACGTATAACGTATAACGTATAACGTATAACGTATAAGGTATAACGTATGTCGTATAACGTATAACGTATAACGTATAACGTATAACGTATAACGTATAACGTATAACGTATAATGTATAACGTATAACGTATAACGTATAACGTATAACGTATAACGTACAACGTATAACGTATAACGTATAACGTATAACGTATAAAGTATAACTAATAACGTATAACGTATAACGTATAATGTATAACGTATAACGTATAGCGTATAGCGTATAACGTATAACGTACAACGATTAACGTAAAACGCATGACGTATTACATATTACGTATAACGTATAACGTACAACGTATAACGTATAACGTACAACGTATAACGTACAACGTATAACGTATATCCTATAACGCATAACGTATAATGTATAACGTATAACGTATAACGTATAACGTATAACGTATAACGTATAACGTATAACGTATAACGTATAACGTATAACGTATAATGTATAACGTATAACGTATAACGTATAACGTATAGCGTATAACGTATAACGTATAACGTATAACGTACAACGTCTAACGTATAACGTATAACGTATAACGTATAACGTATAACGTATAACGTATAACGTATAACGTATAACGTATAACGTATAACGTATAACGTATAACGTATAACGTATAACGTATGACGTATAACGTATAACGTATAACGTATAACGTATAACGTATAACGTATAACGTATAACGTATAACGTATAACGTATAACGTATAACGTACGACGTTTAACGTATAACGTATAACGTATAACGTACAACGATTAACGTAAAACGTATGACGTATTACATATTACGTATAACGTATAACGTATAACGTATAACGTATAACGTATAACGTACGACGTTTAACGTATAACGTATAACGTATAACGTATAACGTATAACGTATAACGTATAACGTATAACGTATAACGTATAACGTATAACGTATAACGTATAACGTATACCGTATAACGTATAACGTATAACGTATAACGTATAACGTATAACGTATAACGTATAACGTATAACGCATAACGTATAACGTATAGCGTATAACGTATAACGTATAACGTATAACGTATAACGTATAACGTATAACGTATAACGTAATAACGTACGACGTTTAAACGTATAACGTATAACGTATAACGTACAACGATTAACGTAAAACGTATGACGTATTACATATTACGTATAACGTATAACGTATAACGTATAACGTATAACGTATAACGTACGACGTTTAACGTATAACGTATAACGTATAACGTATAACGTATAACGTATAACGTATAACGTATAACGTATAACGTATAACGCATAACGTATAACGTATAGCGTATAACGTATAACGTATAACGTATAACGTATAACGTATAACGTATAACGTATACCGTATAACGTATAACGTATAACGTATAACGTATAACGTATAACGTATAACGTACGACGTTTAACGTATAACGTATAACGTATAACGTATAACGTATAACGTGTAACGTATAACGTATAACGTATAACGCATAACGTATAACGTATAACGTATAACGCATAACGTATAACGTATAACGTATAACGTATAAGGTATATCGTATAACGTACAACGTTTAACTTGTAACGTATAACGTATACGTATAACGTATAACGTATAACGTATAACGTATAACGTATAACGTATAACGTATAACGTATAACGTATAACGTATAACGTATAACGTATAACGTATAACGTATAACGTATAACGTATAACGTATAAAGTACGACGTTTAACGTATAACGTATAACGTATAACGTATAACGTATAACGTATAATGTTATAACGTATAACGTATAACGTATACGTATAGCATATAACGTATAACGTATAACGTATAACGTAACAACGTCTAACGGTATAACGTATAACGTATAACGTATAACGTATAACGTACAACGTATAACGTATAACGTATAACGTATCAACGTATAACGTATAACGTATAACGTATAACGTATAACGTATAACGTACGACGTTTAACGTATAACGTATAACGTATAACGTATAACGTATAACGTATAACGTATAACGCATAACGCATAACGTATAACGTATAACGTACAACGTATAAGGTATAACGTATAACGTACAACGTTAACGTGTAACGTATAACGTATAACGTATAACGTATAACGTATAACGTATAACGTATAACGTATAACGTATAATGTATAACGTATAACGTATAACGTATAACGTATAACGTATAACGTATAACGTACGACGTTTAACGTATAACGTATAACGTATAACGTACAACGATTAACGTAAAAACGTATGACGTATTACATATTACGTATAACGTATAACGTACTAACGTATAACGTATAACGTATAACGTACGACGTTTAACGTATAACGCTATAACGTATAACGTATAACGTATAACGTATAACGTATAACGTATAACGTATAACGTATAACGCATAACGTATAACGTATAGCGTATAACGTATAACGTATAACTTTAACGTACATCGTATAACGTATAACGTATATCCTATAACGCATAACGTATAACGTATAACGTATAACGTATAACGTATAACGTATAACGTATAACGTATAACGTATAACGTATAACGTATAACGTATAACGTATAACGATAACGTATAACGTATAACGTATAACGTATAACGTATAACGTATAACGTATAACGTATAACGTATAACGTATAACGTATAACGTATAACGTATAACGTATAACGTATAACGTATAACGTATAACGTATAACGTATAACGTATAACGTATAACGTATAACGTATAACGTATACGTATAACGTATAACGTATAACGTATACGTATAACGTATAACGTATAACGTATAACGTATTACGTATAACGTATAACGTATAGCGTATAACGTATAACGTATAACGATTAACGTAAAACGTATGACGTATTACATATTACGTATAACGTATAACGTATAACGTATAACGTATAACGTATAACGTATAACGTATAACGTATAACGTATAACGTATAACGTATAACGTATAACGTATAACGTATAACGATAACGCATAACGTATAACGTATAACGTATAACGTATAAGGTATAACGTATGACGTATAACTTATAACGTATAACGTATAACGTATAACGTATAACGTATAACGTATAACGTATAACGTATAGCGTATAACGTATAACGTACAACGATTAACGTAAAACGTATGACGTATTACATATTACGTATAACGTATAACGTACAACGTATAACGTATAACGTACAACGTATAACGTATAACGTATATCCTATAACGTATAACGTATAACGTATAACGTATAACGTATAACATATAACGTATAACGTATAACGTATAACGTATAACGTATAACGTATAACGTATAACGTATAACGTATAACGTATAACGTATAACGTATAACGTATAACGTATAACGTATAACGTATAACGCATAACGTATAACGTATAACGTATAACGTATAGCGTATAACGTATAACGTATAACGATTAACGTAAAACGTATGACGTATTACATATTACGTATAACGTATAACGTATAACGTATAACGTATAACGTATAACGTATAACGTACGACGTTTAACGTATAACGTATAACGTATAACGTATAACGTATAACGTATAACGTATAATGTATAACGTATAACGTATAACGTATAACGTATAGCATATAACGTATAACGTATAACGTATAACGTACAACGTCTAACGTATAACGTATAACGTACAACGTATAACGTACAACGTATAACGTATAACGTATAACGTATAACGTATAACGTATAACGTATAACGTATAACGTATAACGTACGACGTTTAACGTATAACGTATAACGTATAACGTATAACGTATAACGTATAACGTATAACGTATAACGTATAACGTATAACGCATAACGTATAACGTTTAACGTATAACGTATAAGGTATAACGTATAACGTACAACGTTTAACGTGTAACGTATAACGTATAACGTATAACGTATAACGTATAACGTATGACGTATAACGTATAATGTATAACGTATAACGTATAACGTATAACGTATAACGTATAACGTATAACGTATAGCGTCTAACGTATAACGTATAACGTATAACGTATAACGTATAAAGTATAACTTATAACGTATAACGTATAACGTATAATGTATAACGTATAACGTATAGCGTATAGCGTATAACGTATAACGTACAACGATTAACGTAAAACGTATGACGTATTACATATTACGTATAACGTATAACGTACAACGTATAACGTATAACGTACAACGTATAACGTATAACGTATATCCTATAACGCATAACGTATAACGTATAACGTATAACGTATAACGTATAACGTATAACGTATAACGTATAACGTATAACGTATAACGTATGTCGTATAACGTATAACGTATAACGTATAACGTATAACGTATAACGTATAACGTATAATGTATAACGTATAACGTATAACGTATAACGTATAGCATATAAAGTATAACGTATAACGTATAACGTACAACGTCTAACGTATAACGTATAACGTATAACGTATAACGTACAACGTATAACGTATAACGTATAACGTATAACGTATAACGTATAACGTATAACGTATAACGTACAACGATTAACGTAAAACGTATGACGTATTACATATTACGTATAACGTATAACGTACAACGTCTAACGTATAACGTACAACGTATAACGTATAACGTACAACGTATAACGTATAACGTATATCCTATAACGCATAACGTATAACGTATAACGTATAACGTATAACGTATACCGTATAACGTATAACGTATAACGTATAACGTATAACGTATAACGTATAGCGTATAACGTACGACGTTTAACGTATAACGTATAACGTATAACGTATAACGTATAACGTGTAACGTATAACGTATAACGTATAACGCATAACGTATAACGTATAACGTATAACGTATAACGTATAACGCATAACGTATAACGTATAACGTATAACGTATAAGGTATAACGTATAACGTACAACGTTTAACGTGTAACGTATAACGTATAACGTATAACGTATAACGTATAACGTATGACGTATAACGTATAATGTATAACGTATAACGTATAACGTATAACGTATAACGTATAACGTATAACGTATAGCGTCTCACGTATAACGTATAACGTATAACGTATAACGTATAACGTATAACGTATAACGTATAACGTATAACGTATAACGTATAACGTATAACGTATAACGTATAACGTATAACGTATAACGTATAACGTATAACGTATAACGTACGACGTTTAACGTATAACGTATAACGTATAACGTATAACGTATAACGTATAATGTATAACGTATAACGTATAACGTATAACGTATAGCATATAACGTATAACGTATAACGTATAACGTACAACGTCTAACGTATAACGTATAACGTATAACGTATAACGTATAACGTACAACGTATAACGTATAACGTATAACGTATAACGTATAACGTATAACGTATAACGTATAACGTATAACGTACGACGTTTAACGTATAACGTATAACGTATAACGTATAACGTATAACGTATAACGTATAACGTATAACGCATAACGTATAACGTATAACGTACAACGTATAAGGTATAACGTATAACGTACAACGTTTAACGTGTAACGTATAACGTATAACGTATAACGTATAACGTATAACGTATAACGTATAACGTATAACGTATAACGTATAATGTATAACGTATAACGTATAACGTATAACGTATAACGTATAACGTATAACGTATAGCGTCTAACGTATAACGTATAACGTATAACGTATAACGTATAAAGTATAACTTATAACGTGTAACGTATTACGTATAACGTATAACGTATAGCGTATAACGTATAACGTATAACGATTAACGTAAAACGTATGACGTATTACATATTACGTATAACGTATAACGTATAGCGTATAACGTATAACGTATAACGATTAACGTAAAACGTATGACGTATTACATATTACGTATAACGTATAACGTATAACGTATAACGTGTAACGTATAACGTATAACGTATAACGTATAACGTATAACGAATAACGTATAACGTATAACGTATAACGTATAACGTATAAGGTATAACGTATGTCGTATAACGTATAACGTATAACGTATAACGTATAACGTATAACGTATAACGTATAACGTATAACGTATAATGTATAACGTATAACGTATAACGTATAACGTATAACGTATAACGTACAACGTATAACGTATAACGTATAACGTATAACGTATAAAGTATAACTAATAACGTATAACGTATAACGTATAATGTATAACGTATAACGTATAGCGTATAGCGTATAACGTATAACGTACAACGATTAACGTAAAACGCATGACGTATTACATATTACGTATAACGTATAACGTACAACGTATAACGTATAACGTACAACGTATAACGTACAACGTATAACGTATATCCTATAACGCATAACGTATAATGTATAACGTATAACGTATAACGTATAACGTATAACGTATAACGTATAACGTATAACGTATAACGTATAACGTATAACGTATAATGTATAACGTATAACGTATAACGTATAACGTATAGCGTATAACGTATAACGTATAACGTATAACGTACAACGTCTAACGTATAACGTATAACGTATAACGTATAACGTATAACGTATAACGTATAACGTATAACGTATAACGTATAACGTATAACGTATAACGTATAACGTATAACGTATAACGTATGACGTATAACGTATAACGTATAACGTATAACGTATAACGTATAACGTATAACGTATAACGTATAACGTATAACGTATAACGTATAACGTACGACGTTTAACGTATAACGTATAACGTATAACGTACAACGATTAACGTAAAACGTATGACGTATTACATATTACGTATAACGTATAACGTATAACGTATAACGTATAACGTATAACGTACGACGTTTAACGTATAACGTATAACGTATAACGTATAACGTATAACGTATAACGTATAACGTATAACGTATAACGTATAACGTATAACGTATAACGTATAACGTATACCGTATAACGTATAACGTATAACGTATAACGTATAACGTATAACGTATAACGTATAACGTATAACGCATAACGTATAACGTATAGCGTATAACGTATAACGTATAACGTATAACGTATAACGTATAACGTATAACGTATAACGTATAACGTACGACGTTTAACGTATAACGTATAACGTATAACGTACAACGATTAACGTAAAACGTATGACGTATTACATATTACGTATAACGTATAACGTATAACGTATAACGTATAACGTATAACGTACGACGTTTAACGTATAACGTATAACGTATAACGTATAACGTATAACGTATAACGTATAACGTATAACGTATAACGTATAACGCATAACGTATAACGTATAGCGTATAACGTATAACGTATAACGTATAACGTATAACGTATAACGTATAACGTATACCGTATAACGTATAACGTATAACGTATAACGTATAACGTATAACGTATAACGTACGACGTTTAACGTATAACGTATAACGTATAACGTATAACGTATAACGTGTAACGTATAACGTATAACGTATAACGCATAACGTATAACGTATAACGTATAACGCATAACGTATAACGTATAACGTATAACGTATAAGGTATATCGTATAACGTACAACGTTTAACTTGTAACGTATAACGTATAACGTATAACGTATAACGTATAACGTATAACGTATAACGTATAACGTATAACGTATAACGTATAACGTATAACGTATAACGTATAACGTATAACGTATAACGTATAACGTATAACGTATAACGTATAAAGTACGACGTTTAACGTATAACGTATAACGTATAACGTATAACGTATAACGTATAATGTATAACGTATAACGTATAACGTATAACGTATAGCATATAACGTATAACGTATAACGTATAACGTACAACGTCTAACGTATAACGTATAACGTATAACGTATAACGTATAACGTACAACGTATAACGTATAACGTATAACGTATAACGTATAACGTATAACGTATAACGTATAACGTATAACGTATAACGTACGACGTTTAACGTATAACGTATAACGTATAACGTATAACGTATAACGTATAACGTATAACGTATAACGCATAACGTATAACGTATAACGTACAACGTATAAGGTATAACGTATAACGTACAACGTTTAACGTGTAACGTATAACGTATAACGTATAACGTATAACGTATAACGTATAACGTATAACGTATAACGTATAATGTATAACGTATAACGTATAACGTATAACGTATAACGTATAACGTATAACGTACGACGTTTAACGTATAACGTATAACGTATAACGTACAACGATTAACGTAAAACGTATGACGTATTACATATTACGTATAACGTATAACGTATAACGTATAACGTATAACGTATAACGTACGACGTTTAACGTATAACGTATAACGTATAACGTATAACGTATAACGTATAACGTATAACGTATAACGTATAACGTATAACGCATAACGTATAACGTATAGCGTATAACGTATAACGTATAACTTATAACGTACATCGTATAACGTATAACGTATATCCTATAACGCATAACGTATAACGTATAACGTATAACGTATAACGTATAACGTATAACGTATAACGTATAACGTATAACGTATAACGTATAACGTATAACGTATAACGAATAACGTATAACGTATAACGTATAACGTATAACGTATAACGTATAACGTATAACGTATAACGTATAACGTATAACGTATAACGTATAACGTATAACGTATAACGTATAACGTATAACGTATAACGTATAACGTATAACGTATAACGTATAACGTATAACGTATAACGTATAACGTATAACGTATAACGTATAACGTATAACGTATAACGTATAACGTATAACGTATAACGTATTACGTATAACGTATAACGTATAGCGTATAACGTATAACGTATAACGATTAACGTAAAACGTATGACGTATTACATATTACGTATAACGTATAACGTATAACGTATAACGTATAACGTATAACGTATAACGTATAACGTATAACGTATAACGTATAACGTATAACGTATAACGTATAACGTATAACGTATAACGCATAACGTATAACGTATAACGTATAACGTATAAGGTATAACGTATGACGTATAACTTATAACGTATAACGTATAACGTATAACGTATAACGTATAACGTATAACGTATAACGTATAGCGTATAACGTATAACGTACAACGATTAACGTAAAACGTATGACGTATTACATATTACGTATAACGTATAACGTACAACGTATAACGTATAACGTACAACGTATAACGTATAACGTATATCCTATAACGTATAACGTATAACGTATAACGTATAACGTATAACATATAACGTATAACGTATAACGTATAACGTATAACGTATAACGTATAACGTATAACGTATAACGTATAACGTATAACGTATAACGTATAACGTATAACGTATAACGTATAACGTATAACGCATAACGTATAACGTATAACGTATAACGTATAGCGTATAACGTATAACGTATAACGATTAACGTAAAACGTATGACGTATTACATATTACGTATAACGTATAACGTATAACGTATAACGTATAACGTATAACGTATAACGTACGACGTTTAACGTATAACGTATAACGTATAACGTATAACGTATAACGTATAACGTATAATGTATAACGTATAACGTATAACGTATAACGTATAGCATATAACGTATAACGTATAACGTATAACGTACAACGTCTAACGTATAACGTATAACGTACAACGTATAACGTACAACGTATAACGTATAACGTATAACGTATAACGTATAACGTATAACGTATAACGTATAACGTATAACGTACGACGTTTAACGTATAACGTATAACGTATAACGTATAACGTATAACGTATAACGTATAACGTATAACGTATAACGTATAACGCATAACGTATAACGTTTAACGTATAACGTATAAGGTATAACGTATAACGTACAACGTTTAACGTGTAACGTATAACGTATAACGTATAACGTATAACGTATAACGTATGACGTATAACGTATAATGTATAACGTATAACGTATAACGTATAACGTATAACGTATAACGTATAACGTATAGCGTCTAACGTATAACGTATAACGTATAACGTATAACGTATAAAGTATAACTTATAACGTATAACGTATAACGTATAATGTATAACGTATAACGTATAGCGTATAGCGTATAACGTATAACGTACAACGATTAACGTAAAACGTATGACGTATTACATATTACGTATAACGTATAACGTACAACGTATAACGTATAACGTACAACGTATAACGTATAACGTATATCCTATAACGCATAACGTATAACGTATAACGTATAACGTATAACGTATAACGTATAACGTATAACGTATAACGTATAACGTATAACGTATGTCGTATAACGTATAACGTATAACGTATAACGTATAACGTATAACGTATAACGTATAATGTATAACGTATAACGTATAACGTATAACGTATAGCATATAAAGTATAACGTATAACGTATAACGTACAACGTCTAACGTATAACGTATAACGTATAACGTATAACGTACAACGTATAACGTATAACGTATAACGTATAACGTATAACGTATAACGTATAACGTATAACGTACAACGATTAACGTAAAACGTATGACGTATTACATATTACGTATAACGTATAACGTACAACGTCTAACGTATAACGTACAACGTATAACGTATAACGTACAACGTATAACGTATAACGTATATCCTATAACGCATAACGTATAACGTATAACGTATAACGTATAACGTATACCGTATAACGTATAACGTATAACGTATAACGTATAACGTATAACGTATAGCGTATAACGTACGACGTTTAACGTATAACGTATAACGTATAACGTATAACGTATAACGTGTAACGTATAACGTATAACGTATAACGCATAACGTATAACGTATAACGTATAACGTATAACGTATAACGCATAACGTATAACGTATAACGTATAACGTATAAGGTATAACGTATAACGTACAACGTTTAACGTGTAACGTATAACGTATAACGTATAACGTATAACGTATAACGTATGACGTATAACGTATAATGTATAACGTATAACGTATAACGTATAACGTATAACGTATAACGTATAACGTATAGCGTCTCACGTATAACGTATAACGTATAACGTATAACGTATAACGTATAACGTATAACGTATAACGTATAACGTATAACGTATAACGTATAACGTATAACGTATAACGTATAACGTATAACGTATAACGTATAACGTATAACGTACGACGTTTAACGTATAACGTATAACGTATAACGTATAACGTATAACGTATAATGTATAACGTATAACGTATAACGTATAACGTATAGCATATAACGTATAACGTATAACGTATAACGTACAACGTCTAACGTATAACGTATAACGTATAACGTATAACGTATAACGTACAACGTATAACGTATAACGTATAACGTATAACGTATAACGTATAACGTATAACGTATAACGTATAACGTACGACGTTTAACGTATAACGTATAACGTATAACGTATAACGTATAACGTATAACGTATAACGTATAACGCATAACGTATAACGTATAACGTACAACGTATAAGGTATAACGTATAACGTACAACGTTTAACGTGTAACGTATAACGTATAACGTATAACGTATAACGTATAACGTATAACGTATAACGTATAACGTATAACGTATAATGTATAACGTATAACGTATAACGTATAACGTATAACGTATAACGTATAACGTATAGCGTCTAACGTATAACGTATAACGTATAACGTATAACGTATAAAGTATAACTTATAACGTGTAACGTATAACGTATAACGTATAACGTACAACGATTAACGTAAAACGTATGACGTATTACATATTACGTATAACGTATAACGTACAACGTATAACGTATAACGTACAACGTATAACGTATAACGTATATCCTATAACGCATAACGTATAACGTATAACGTATAACGTATAACGTATAACGTATAACGTATAACGTATAACGTATAACGTATAACGTATAACGTATAACGTATAACGTACGACGTTTAACGTATAACGTATAACGTATAACGTATAACGTATAACGTATAACGTATAACGTATAACGCATAACGTATAACGTATAACGTATAACGCATAACGTATAACGTATAACGTATGACGTACAAGGTATAACGTATAACGTACAACGTTTAACGTGTAACGTATAACGTATAACGTATAACGTATAACGTATAACGTATAACGTATAACGTATAACGTATAACGTATAACGTATAACGTATAACGTATAACGTATAACGTATAACGTATAACGTATAACGTATAACGTACGACGTTTAACGTATAACGTATAACGTATAACGTATAACGTATAACGTATAATGTATAACGTATAACGTATAACGTATAACGTATAGCATATAACGTATAACGTATAACGTATAACGTACAACGTCTAACGTATAACGTATAACGTATAACGTATAACGCATAACGTATAACGTATAGCGTATAACGTATAACGTATAACGATTAACGTAAAACGTATTACGTATTACATATTACGTATAACGTATAACGTATAACGTATAACGTATAACGTACGACGTTTAACGTATAACGTATAACGTATAACGTATAACGTATAACGTATAACGTATAACGTATAACGCATAACGTATAACGTATAGCGTATAACGTATAACGTATAACGTACAACGTATAACGTACAACGTATAACGTATAACGTATATCGTATAACGTATAACGTATAACGTATAACGTATAACGTATAACGTATAGCGTCTAACGTATAACGTATAACGTATAACGTATAACGTATAAAGTATAACTTATAACGTATAACGTATAACGTATAATGTATATCGTATAACGTATAGCGTATAGCGTATAACGTATAACGTAGAACGATTAACGTAAAACGTATGACGTATTACATATTACGTATAACGTATAACGTATAACGTATAACGTATAACGTATAACGTACGACGTTTAACGTATAACGTATAACGTATAATGTATAACGTATAACGTATAACGTATAACGTATAACGTATAACGCATAACGTATAACGTATAGCGTATAACGTATAACGTATAACGATTAACGTAAAACGTATGACGTATTACGTATTACGTATAACGTATAACGTATAACGTATAACGTATAACGTATAACGTATAACGTATAACGTATAACGTATAACGTATAACGTATAACGTATAACGTATAACGTATAACGTATAACGTATAACGTATTACGTATAACGTATAACGTATTACGTATAACGTATAACGTATAGCGTATAACGTATAACGTATAACGATTAACGTAAAACGTATGACGTATTACATATTACGTATAACGTATAACGTATAACGTATAACGTGTAACGTATAACGTATAACGTATAACGTATAACGTATAACGAATAACGTATAACGTATAACGTATAACGTATAACGTATAAGGTATAACGTATGTCGTATAACGTATAACGTATAACGTATAACGTATAACGTATAACGTATAACGTATAACGTATAACGTATAATGTATAACGTATAACGTATAACGTATAACGTATAACGTATAACGTACAACGTATAACGTATAACGTATAACGTATAACGTATAAAGTATAACTAATAACGTATAACGTATAACGTATAATGTATAACGTATAACGTATAGCGTATAGCGTATAACGTATAACGTACAACGATTAACGTAAAACGCATGACGTATTACATATTACGTATAACGTATAACGTACAACGTATAACGTATAACGTACAACGTATAACGTACAACGTATAACGTATATCCTATAACGCATAACGTATAACGTATAACGTATAACGTATAACGTATAACGTATAACGTATAACGTATAACGTACGACGTTTAACGTATAACGTATAACGTATAACGTATAACGTATAACGTATAATGTATAACGTATAACGTATAACGTATAACGTATAGCATATAACGTATAACGTATAACGTATAACGTACAACGTCTAACGTATAACGTATAACGTATAACGTATAACGCATAACGTATAACGTATAGCGTATAACGTATAACGTATAACGATTAACGTAAAACGTATTACGTATTACATATTACGTATAACGTATAACGTATAACGTATAACGTATAACGTACGACGTTTAACGTATAACGTATAACGTATAACGTATAACGTATAACGTATAACGTATAACGTATAACGCATAACGTATAACGTATAGCGTATAACGTATAACGTATAACGTACAACGTATAACGTACAACGTATAACGTATAACGTATATCGTATAACGTATAACGTATAACGTATAACGTATAACGTATAACGTATAGCGTCTAACGTATAACGTATAACGTATAACGTATAACGTATAAAGTATAACTTATAACGTATAACGTATAACGTATAATGTATATCGTATAACGTATAGCGTATAGCGTATAACGTATAACGTACAACGATTAACGTAAAACGTATGACGTATTACATATTACGTATAACGTATAACGTATAACGTATAACGTATAACGTATAACGTACGACGTTTAACGTATAACGTATAACGTATAATGTATAACGTATAACGTATAACGTATAACGTATAACGTATAACGCATAACGTATAACGTATAGCGTATAACGTATAACGTATAACGATTAACGTAAAACGTATGACGTATTACGTATTACGTATAACGTATAACGTATAACGTATAACGTATAACGTATAACGTATAACGTATAACGTATAACGTATAACGTATAACGTATAACGTATAACGTATAACGTATAACGTATAACGTATAACGTATTACGTATAACGTATAACGTATTACGTATAACGTATAACGTATAGCGTATAACGTATAACGTATAACGATTAACGTAAAACGTATGACGTATTACATATTACGTATAACGTATAACGTATAACGTATAACGTGTAACGTATAACGTATAACGTATAACGTATAACGTATAACGAATAACGTATAACGTATAACGTATAACGTATAACGTATAAGGTATAACGTATGTCGTATAACGTATAACGTATAACGTATAACGTATAACGTATAACGTATAACGTATAACGTATAACGTATAATGTATAACGTATAACGTATAACGTATAACGTATAACGTATAACGTACAACGTATAACGTATAACGTATAACGTATAACGTATAAAGTATAACTAATAACGTATAACGTATAACGTATAATGTATAACGTATAACGTATAGCGTATAGCGTATAACGTATAACGTACAACGATTAACGTAAAACGCATGACGTATTACATATTACGTATAACGTATAACGTACAACGTATAACGTATAACGTACAACGTATAACGTACAACGTATAACGTATATCCTATAACGCATAACGTATAATGTATAACGTATAACGTATAACGTATAACGTATAACGTATAACGTATAACGTATAACGTATAACGTATAACGTATAACGTATAATGTATAACGTATAACGTATAACGTATAACGTATAGCGTATAACGTATAACGTATAACGTATAACGTACAACGTCTAACGTATAACGTATAACGTATAACGTATAACGTATAACGTATAACGTATAACGTATAACGTATAACGTATAACGTATAACGTATAACGTATAACGTATAACGTATAACGTATGACGTATAACGTATAACGTATAACGTATAACGTATAACGTATAACGTATAACGTATAACGTATAACGTATAACGTATAACGTATAACGTACGACGTTTAACGTATAACGTATAACGTATAACGTACAACGATTAACGTAAAACGTATGACGTATTACATATTACGTATAACGTATAACGTATAACGTATAACGTATAACGTATAACGTACGACGTTTAACGTATAACGTATAACGTATAACGTATAACGTATAACGTATAACGTATAACGTATAACGTATAACGTATACGTGCTACGTCAATAACGTATACCGAATACGATTACGTATAACGTATAACGTAATAACGGATTAACGTATAACGTATAACGTATAGTAACGTAACGTCGACGTTTAACGTATAACGTATAACGTATAACGTATAACGTATAACGAATAACGTATAACGTATAACGCATACGTATAACGATAACGTACAAACGTATAAGGTATAACGTATAACGTACAACGTTTTAACGTGGTATACGTAAACGTATAACGTATAACGTAAATAACGTATAACGTATAACGTACTTATAACTATACTAATGTATAACGTATAACGTATAACGTATAAAACGTATAACGTATAACGTATAACGTATAGCGTCTACGTATAACGTATAACGTATAACTTATAACGCTATAAAGTATAACCTTATACGTGTAAACGTATAACGTATAACGTATAACGTACACGATTAACGTAAAACGTATGACGTATTACATATTACGTATAACGTATAACGTACACGTATAACGTATAACGTACAACAGTATAACGTATAACGTAATACCTATAATGCATAACGTATAACGTATAACGTATAACTTATACGTATAACGTATAACGTATATACGTAAAACGTACTAACGTATAACGTATAACGTATAACGTATAACGTACGACGTTTAACGTATAACGTAACGTATAACGTATAACGTATAACGATAACGTATACGTATAACGCATATAACGTATAACGTAAAACGTATAACGCATACGTATAACGTATAACGTATGACGTAAAGGTATAACGTTATAACGTACAAACGTTAACGTGTAACGTATAACGTATAACGTATAACGTATAACGTATAACGTATAACGTATAACGGATAACGATAGCGTATAACCGTATACGAATAACGTATAACGTATAACGTATAACGTATAACGTATAACGTATAACGTATAACGAACGACCGTTAACGTAGTAACGTATAACGTATAACGTATAACGGATAACGTATAATGTATTAACGTATACGTATAAGTATAACGTATAGCATCATTACGTATAACGAAATAACGTATTACGTACAACGTCTAACGTATAACGTATATACGTATTACGTATACGCATAACGTATAACCGTATAACGTATAACGTATAACGTACGACGTTTACGTATAACGTATAACGTATAACGTATACGTATAACGTATAACGATATAAAGTATAACGCATACGTATTACGTATAGCGTATACGTATAACGTATAACGTACAACCGTATAACGTACATACGTATAACGTATAACGTATATCGTATAACGTATAACGTATAACGTATACGTATACGTATAACGTATAGCGTCTAACGTATAACGTATAAACGTAATAACGGGTATAACGTATAAGTATAACTTATAACGTATACGTATAACGTATAATGTATATCGTATAACGTATAGCGTATAGCGTATAACGTATAACGTACAACGATTACGTAAAACGTATGACGTATTACATATTACGTATAACGTATACGTATAACGTATAAAACGTATAACGTATAACGTACGGACGTTTAACGTTTAACGTATAACGTATAATGACATACGTATAACGTATAACGTATAACGTATACGTATAACGCATCACGGTATAACGTATAGCGTATAACGTATAACGTATAACGATTAACGTAAAAAACGTATGACGTATTACGTATTACGTATAACGTATAACGTATACGTATAACGTATAACGTATAACGTATAACGTATAACGTAGAACGAATACGTATAACGTATAACGTATAACGTATAACGTATAACGTATAACGTTATAACGTATTACGTAAAACGAAAACGTAAAACGTATAACGGTATTACGATAGCGATAACCGTATAACGTATAACGATTAACGTAAAACGTATGACGTATTACATATTACGTATAACGTATAACGTATAACGTATACCGTGTAACGTATAACGTATAACGTATACGTATACGTATACGTTATACGTTATACGTTACACGTATATACGTTATACGTTATACGTTATACGTAATATGAATACGTCATACGTTTTACAGTTATCGTTATCCGTTATACGTTAGACGCTATACGTTATACGTTATACGTAATACGTTATACGTTATACGTAATACGTTATACGTTATACCGTTATACGTTATACGTTATACGTTATACGTTATACGTTATACGTTATACGTTATACATTATACGTTATACGTTATACGTTATACGTTATACGTTATACGTTAGTACGTAATACGTAATACGTCATTACGGTTTTACAGTTAATCGTTACGTTATACGTTATACGCTATACGTTATACGTATGCGTTTATACGTTATACGTTATACGTTATACGTTATACGTATACTTATACGTTATACGTTTTATACGTTAAACGTCGTACGTAATACGTTTACGTTATACGTTATACGTATACGTTATACGTAATTATGTAATACGTCATAGTTTTACGTTAATCGTTGTACGTTATACGTTATACGCTATACGCTATACTTTATACGATATACATTATACGTATCGTTTTACGTATAAGTTATACTTTATACGTTATACGTTATACGTTATACGTTATACGTAGACGCTATACGTTATACGTTATACGTTATACGTATACGTTATACGTTATACGATATACGTTATACGTTATACGTTGTACGTTTTATACGTTGTACGTTATACGTTATACGTTATACGCTATACGTTATACGTTATGCGTTATACGTTATACGTGATACGTATACGTTATACGTTAATACGTTATACGTATACGTTAAACGTCGTACGTATATACGTTGATCACGTTATACGTTATACGTTATGCGTTATACGTATACGTTTATACGTATACGTTACGACGTTGTACGTTATACGTTATACGTTATACGTTATATGCATACGTTATACGTTATACGTTATACGTTATACATTATACGTTATACGTTATACGTTATACGTTATACGTTATACGTAAAACGTCGTACGTATACGTATACGTTATACGTTATACGTTATACGTTATACGTTATACGTTATACGTTATACGTTATACGTTATACGTTATACGTTATACGTATAACGTTATACGTATACGTATACGTTATAACGTTATACGTTACCACGTTAAACGTTGTACGTTATACGTTATACTCTTGTACGTCATACGTTATACGTTATACGTTATTGCGTATACGTTATTACGTTATACGTTATGCGTTTAGGTAACGTTATACCGTTATACGTTATACGTTATCGTTATACTTACGTTATACGTTAAACGTCGTAAGTTACGTTTACGTTATACGTTATACGTTATACGTTATACGTTATACGTTATACGTTATACGTTATACGTTATACGTTATACGTTATACGTTATGCATTATAGGGATATACGTTATACGTTATACGTGTGTACGTTATACGTTATACGTTGTACGTTATAAACGTTATACGTAATAGTAATACGTCATACGTTTTACGTAATCGTTGTACGTTATACGTTATACGTTATACGTTACACGTTATAAGTTATACTTTATACGTTTTATACGTTAATACGTTATACGATATACGTTAGACGCTATACCGTTATACGTTATACGTTATACGTTATACGATATACGTTATACGTTTATACTTATACGTTATACGTTATACGTTATACGTTATATACGTTATACGTTATACGTTTATTACGTTATACGTTATACGTTACACGGTTAAACGCTTGTACGTTATTACTGTTATACTCTTATACGTTGTACGATGATACGTTATACGTATGCGTTATACGTTTTACCGTATATACGTTATACGTTATACGTTATACGTATACGTTATAACGTTAAACGTTCGTACGTTATACGTTATACGTTATACGTTATACGTTATAGCTTTTACGTTATAGCTTATACGTATACGGTATACTTTATACGATTATACGTTGATACGTTATACGTTACGTATACGTATCGTTATACGTATACGTTATACGTTATACGTTATACGTTATACGTTAACGTCGTACGATATACGTATAACGTTATACGTTATACGTTATACGTTATACGTAATATGTAATACGTCATACGTTTTACGTAATCGTTGTACGTTATACGTTATACGTTATACGTTAAACGTCGTACGTTATACGTTCTACGTTATACGTTATACGTTATACGTTATACTTTATCGATATACGTTATACGTTATACGTATACGTTATACGTCATACGTTATACGTATACGTTATAACGTATACGTTATACGTTTATACGTATACGTTATACGTTATACGTTATTACGTATACGTTATACGTATACGTTATACGTTATTACGTTAGACGTTGTACGTTATACGTTATACGTATACGTTATACGCCTAGACGTTATACGTTATACGTATATACGTTATACATTATACGTTATACGTTATACGTATACGTTATACGTTATACGTTATACGTTATTCGTTTTATACGTTATACGTTATACGTTATACATTATCTTATGCGTTATAGGGATATAGCGTTTATACGTACTTACGTTGTACGTTATACGTGGGTATACGTTAGTAACGTTATAGCTTATACGTATATATGTAATACGTCTGCGTTTTACCGTTAATCGTTGTAGTTATACGATATACGCTATCGCTATACGTTATACGTTATAACATTATACGTATACGTTATACGTATTAGTTATACTTTATACGTTATACGTTATACGTTATACGTTATACGTTGTACGTTATACGTTATACGTTATACGTATACGTTATACGTATACATTATACGTTATACGTTATTACGTTTACGTTATACGTTATACGTTATACGTTATACGTTATACGTTATACGACATACGTTATACCTTATACGTTATACGTTATACGTTATACGTATACGTTATTCGTTATACGTTCTACGTTATAGCTTATACGTTATACGTTACACGTTATACGTTATACGTTATACGAGTATACGTAATATGTAATACGTCATACGTTATTTACGTTAATCGTTATACGTTTTACGTTATTACGCTATACGTTATACGTTATACCGTAATACGTTATACGTTATACGGTAATACGTTATACGTATACGTTATACGTTATACGTTATCGTATACGTATACGTTAAACGTTATACGTTATTAGCTTATACGTTATACGTGATACGTTATACGTTATACGTTATACGTTATACGTAATACGTAATACGTCCATACGTTTTACGTTAATCGTTATACGTTATACGTTATACGCTATACGTTATCACGTTATGCACGTATACGTTATACGTTATACGTTATACGTTATACGTTATACATTATACGTTATACGTTATCGTTAAACGGTCGTACGTTATACGTATACGTATACGTTATACGTTATACGTTATACGTAATACGTAATACGTCAATACGTTTACGTTAATCGTTGTACGATTATACGTTATACGCAATACGCTATACGTTATAACGATATACATTATACCGTTATACGTTATACGTTATAAGTTATACTTTATACGTTATACGTTATACGTTATACGTTATACGTTAGACGCTATACGTTATACGTTATACGTTATACGTTATACGTTATACGTTATACGATAATACTTATACGTTATACGTTGTACGTTATACGTTGTACGTTATACGTTATACGTTATACGATATCGTTATACGTAAGGCGTTATACGTTATACGTTATACGTTATACGTTATAGCTTATACGTTATACGTTTATTACGTTAAACGTCGTACGTTATACGTTATACGTTATACGTTATACGTTATACGTAATATGTAATACGTAATACGTTTTACGTAATCGTTATACGTTATACGTTTATACGCTTCGTTATACGTTATGCGTTTACGTATACGTTATCCGTTATACGTTAGACGTTGATACGTTATACGTATACGTTATACGTTATATGCTATACGTTTATACGTTATACGTTATACGTTATACATTATACGTTATACGTTATACGTATACGTTATACGTTATCGTTAAACGTCGTACGTTATACGTTATACGTTATACGTTATACGTTAAACGTTATACGTTATACGTATACGTTATGCGTATAGGATATACGTTATACGTTGTACGTATATACGTTGTACGTATACGTTATACGTTGTACGTTATACGTATACGTAATATGTAATACGGTCATGCGTTTTACGTTAATCGATGTACGATATACGTTATACGCTATACGCTATACGTTATACGTTATACATTATAGTTATTACTTATACGTTATTAGTTATACTTTATACGTTATACGTATACGTTATACGTTATACGTTGTACGTTATACGTTATACGTTATACGTTATACGTTATACGTTATACATTATACGTTATACGTTATACGTATACGTTATACGTTATACGTTATACGTTATACGTTATACGTTAGACGACATACGTTATACTATACGTTATACGTTATACGTTATACGTTATACGTTATTCGTTATACGTTTACGTTATACGTTATACGTATACGTTACACGTTTATACGTTATACGTTATACGTTATACGTAAAAGTGTAATACGTCATACGTTTTACGTTAATTTCGGGTTATACGTTTTACGTTATACGCTATACGTTATACGTTATACGTAATACGTTATACGTTATACGTAATACGTTATTATACGTTATACGTATACGTTATACGTTTTACGTTATACGTTTATACGTTTCTACGTTATACGTTATACGTTATACGTTATACGTTATACGTTTATACGTTATACGTTATACGTTATCGTAATACGTAATACGTCATACGTTTTACGTTAATCAGTTAATACGTTATACGTTATACGCTATACGTTATACGTTATGCGTGATACGTTTTACGTTATACGTTATACGTTATACGTATACATTATACGTTATACGTATACGATAAACGTCCGTACGTTATACGTTATACGCTATACGTATACGTTATACGTTATACGTAATATGTAATACGTCATACGTTTTACGTTCATCGTTCGACGACGGTATACGTATACGCTATACGCTATACGTTATACGATATACATTATACGTTATACGTTATACGTTATTAGTTATACTTATACGTATACGTTATACGTTATACGTTATACGTTAGACAGCTATACGTTATACGTTATACGTTAACGTTATAACGTATACGTTATACGATATACGTTTATACGTTATACGTTGTACGTTATACGTTGTACGTTAATACGGTATACGTTATACGCTATACGTTATACGTAATGCGTTATACGTTATACGTTATACTTTATACGTTATACGTTATACGTTATACGTTATACGTTAACGTCGTACGTTATACGTTATACGTTATACGTTATACGTTATACGTAATATGTATTACGTAATACGTTTTACTGTTAATCGGTATACGTTATACGTTATACGCTATACGTATACGTTATGCGTTATACGTTATACGTATACGTTATACGTTAAGACGTTGTACGTTATACGATGTTAGTAACGGTTATACGTTATATGCCATATACGTTATACGTTATACGTTATACGTTAGACATTATACGTTATACGTTATACGTTATACGTTATACGTTATACGTTAACGTCGTACGTTATACGTTTACGTATACGTTATACGTTATACCGTTATACGCTATACGTTATTCGTTATACGTTGTACGTTATACGTTATACCGTTATACGTTATACGTTATACGTTATACGTTATACGTTATACGTTACACGTTAAACTTCGTTACTTCCTTGAACGTCATACGTTATACTTAGACGTTGCCTTACGTTAGTACGTTATGGTACGTTAGTTAGATGCGTATACGTTATACGTTATAAGTTATACGTTATACGTTATACGTTATACGTTATACGTTAAACGTCGTACGTTTATACGTTATACGTTATACGTTATACGTTATACGATATACGTTAACGTTATACGTTATACGTATACGTTATACGTATACCGTTTATACGTTATGCGTTATAGGATAGTACGTAGTACGTGGTATATACGTTGTACGTTTACTTACTTACTTACGTTATACGTAATATGTATACGTCATACCGTTTTACGTTAATCGTTGTACGTTATACGTTAGACGTTATACGTTACACGTTATAAGTTATACTTTATACGTTATACGTTATTCGTTATTCGTTATACGTTAGACGCTATACGTATACGTTATACTTATACGTTATACGTTATACGTAATACGTTATACATTATACGTTTTACGTTATACGTTATACGTTATACGTTATACGTTATACGTTATACGTTATAAGATGAAATGCAAAAACTTAAATTTCAAACATGGAACAAGAACGATTAAAAAATCCGATTTATACGATACACGATACACGTTGTATACGTTATACGTTATACCTTATACGTTGTACGTTATACGTTATACGTTATGCGTTATACGTATACGTTATACGTTATACGTATACGTAATACGTTTACGTTTATACGGTAACGTCGTACGATATACGTTATACGTTATACGTTATACGTTATACGTTATACGTTATGCGTAATACGTATACGTGTACGTTATATACGTTATACGTTTATACGTTATACGTTATACGTTAGACGTTGTACGTTATACGTTATTACGTTAATACGTTATATTGCTATACGTTATACGTTATACGTTTTACGTTATACATATACGTTATACGTTATACGTTATACGTTATACGTTATTCGTTAAACGATCGTCGTACGTTATACGTTATACGTAATACGTTATACGATATACCGTGTATACGTTATACGTTAATACGTTATACGTTATACGTTATACGTTATACGTTTATACGTTATACGTTATACGTTATACGTTACTTACGTTATACGTGAGACGCTATACGTTATAGCGTTATACGTTATACGTTATACGTTATACGTTATACGTTGTACATTATACGTTATACGTCTTCGTTATACGTTAGACGTTATACGTTAAACGTTATACGTTACCCGGTCAACGTTGTACGTTATACGTTATACCTTATACGTTATACGTTCAACGTTATACGTTATGCGTTCTACGTTTATACTTACTTATACGTTATACGTTAAGTTATGCGTTATACGTTATACGTTATACGTTACACGTATATACGTTATACGTATACGTTATACGTTATACGTTAAACGTCGTACGTATACGCTATACGTTATACGTTATACGGTTATACCGTATACGTTATACGTATACGGTATACGTTATACGTTATACGTATACGTTATACGTAATGCGTTATAGGATATACGTATAAGTTATACGTAGTACGTTATACGTTATCCGTTGACGTTATACGTTAGACGATGTACGTTTTACGTTATAGCTAATATGTAATACGTCATACGTTTTACGTTAATCGTTGTACGTTATACGTATACGTTATACGTTATTACGTTATTCGTTATACGTTATACGTTATTACGTGTACGTTATACGTTATACGTTATACGTTATACGTTAGACGTTGTACGTATACGTTATACGTTATACTTTATATGCTATACGTTATACGTTATACGGTTATACGTTATACATTATACGTTAACCGTTATACGTTATACGTTATACGTTATACGTTATACGGTATACGACATAGCTTTTATCGTTATACGTTATACGTTATACGTTAATTACGTTATACGTTATACGTTCTACGTTGATACGTTATACGTTATGCGTTTAGGATATACGTTATACGTTATACGTTGTACGTTATACGTATACGTTGTACGTTATACGTTATACGTAAGATGTAATACGCTCAAACGTTTTACCGTTGATCGTTTGTACGTTATACGTTATACGCTATACGCTATACGTTAAACATTATACATTATACGTTATACGTTATACGTTATAGTTATACTTTATACGTTATACGTTATACGTTATACGTATACTTAAGACGCTATACGTTATACGTTATACGTATACGTTATACGTTATACGTTAATACGTTATACATATTACGTTATACGTCATACGTATACGTTATACGTTATACGTTATACGTTATACGTTACACGTTAATCGTTAGTACGTTATTACGTTATACCTTATACGTTATACGTTAAACGTTATACGTTATGCGTTATACGTTTATACGTTATACGTTATACGTTATACGTTATACGTTATACGTTATCGTTATACGTTATACGTAAACGTCGTACGTTATACGTTATACGTTATACGTTATACGTTATACGTTATACGTTATACGTATACGTTATACGTTGTACGTTATACGTTGTACGGGTTATACGTATACGTTAGACGTGTACGTATACGTTATACGTTATACGTTATATGCTATACGTTATACGTTTTACGTTATTACGTTATACATTATACGTTATACGTTATACGTTATACGTATATACGTTATACGTTATACGTTAAACGTCGTACGTTATACGTTATACGTTATACGTTATACGTATACGTTATACGTTTTACGTAATATGTAATACGTCCATACGTTTTACGTTAATCGTTATACGTTATACGTTAGACGCTATACGTTATACGTTATACGTTATACGTTATGCGGTAAAACGGTTATACGTTATACGTTATACGTTATACGTTTTTTTTTTAGTTATACGTTATACGTTATACGTTATACGTTATTACGTTATACGTATACGTTATACGTTATACGTTATACGTTATATGTTATACGTTATACGTTATACGTTATACGTTATACGTATAGGATATACGTTATACGTTATACGTTGTACGTTACACGTTATACGTTGTAGTTATACGTTATACGTAATATGTAATACGTCATACGTTTTACGTTAATCGTTGTACGTTTACGTTATACGCTATACGTTATAGCTTTATACGTTATACGTTATACGTATACGTTATACGTTATACGTTATAAGTTATACGCATACTTACACTTACTAAAACGTTATACGTTATACGTTGCTTATACTTATACGTTATACGTATGGTATACGTTATACGTATACGTTCTACGTAGTATACGTTATACGTATACGTTATAGTACGTTATACGTGAGGTTAACGTTATACGTTAGACGTTATACGTAATATTGAAATACGTCCATACGTTTTACGTTAATCGTTATACGTTCAATACGTTATACGCTATACGTATATACGTTTATAACGTAATACGTTATACGTTAGATACGTTATACGTTATACGTTACACGTTATACGTTATACGTATACGTTATACGTAATACGTTATACGATATTACGTATACGTTATACGTTTTACGTATACGTTATACGTTTTACGTTATACGTTATACGTTATACGTTTATACGTTATACGTTATACGTTATACCGTTATATACGTTTACGTTATACCGTTATACGTTATACGTTATACGTTATACGTATTCGGTTATACGTTATACGTTATACGTTTATTACGTTATACGTTATACGTTTTACGTTATACGTTATACGTATTACGTTATACGGTATACGGTAGATACGTTATGCGTTATAGGATATACGTTATACGTTATACGGATGTACGTTATAAGTTATACGTTATACGTTATACGCTATACGTTATACGTTATGCGTTATACGTTATACGTTATACGTTATACGTTATACGTTATACGTTATTACGTTATACGTTATACGTTATACGTTAACGTCCGTACGTTATACGTTATACGTTATACGTTATTCGTTATACGTTATACGTATATGTAATTCGTCATACGTTTTACGTTAATCGTTGTACGTAATACGTTATACGTATACGTTAAACGTCGTACGTTTATACGTTATCACAGACGTATTACGTATACGTTATACGTTATACGTTATACATTATACGTTATACGTTATACGTTATACGTTTATACGTTATACGTTATACGTATACGTTATACGTTACACGTTAAAACGGTTGTACGTTATCGTTATACCTTATACGTTGTTACGTTATACGTTATTACGTTATGCGGTTTTAAGTTTACGATACGTTATACGTTTACGTTATACGTTATTACGTTATACGTTTAACGTCGTACGTTATACGTTATACGTTTATACGTTATACGTTATACGTTATACGTTATACGTTATACGTTATACGTTATACCGTTGTACGTTATACGTTAAAACGTTATACGTTATACGTTATACGTTAGACGTTGTACGTTATACGTATACGTTATACGTTATATGCTATACGTTATACGTTATACCGTTATACGTTATTACATTATACGTATACGTTATTACGTTATATCGTTATACGTTATACGTAAACGTCGTACTTTATACGTTATACGTTATACGTTAAACGTTATACGTTTATACGTTTACGTTATACGTTATACGTTATACGTTATACAGTTATACGTTATACGTTATACGTTATACGTTATACGTTATACGTTATACGTTATACGTTATACGGTTACAAGTATAAAAGTCGTACGGTATACGATATACCTTATACGTTATACGTTATACGTTATACGTTATGGCTTTATACGTATACGTTATACGTTATGCGTTATACGTTATACGTTATACGTACACGTAATACGTTATACGTTATACGTTATACGTTATACGTTAAACGTCGTACGTTTATACGTTATACGTTATACGTTATACGTTATACGTTGTACGTTATATCGGGTATACGTTATACGTTATACGTTATACGTTATACGTATTATACGTTATACGTTATAAGCCTATACGTTATACGTTATGCGTTATACTTTATACGTTATACGTTATACGTTATACGTTATACGTTATACGTTATACGTTATACGTTATACGTTAAACGTCGTACGTTATACTTAGATACGTTATACGTTATACGTATACGTTTTACGTAAATGTAATACGTCATACAGTTTTACGTTAATCGTTGTACGTTATACGTTATACGTTATACGTTAAACGTCGTACGTTATACGTTATACGTATACGTTATACGTTATACGTTATACGTTATACGTTATACGTTATACGCTATACGTTATTACGTTCTGCTTATACGTTATATCGTCTACGTTATACGGTATACGTTATACGTTATACGTTTTACGTTATACGGTATACGTTATACGTTTACACCGTATATACGTTATATACGTTATACGTTATACGTTATACGTTATACGTTATACGTTATACGTTTATACGTATAGTTATACGTTTTAACGTCGTACGTTATACGTTATACGTTATACGTTATACGTTATACGTTATACTGTATTATGTAATACGTCATACGTTTTACGTTAATCGTTGTACGTTATACGTTATACGTTATACGTTAAACGTCGTACGTTTATACGTTTTAGTTATACGTTATACGTATACGTTATACGTTATACGTTATACGTTATACGTATACGTAATACGTATACGTCATATCGGTTATACGTTATACGCTTATACGTTATACGTTATACGTTATACGTTATACGTTATACGTTTTACGTTATCGTTATACAGTTAGACTTTATACGTTATACGTTTTACGTAGACGTTAGTACGTTATACGTTATACGTTATACGTTATACCTATACGGTATACGTTATACGTATACGTTATACATTATACGTTATACGTTATACGTTATACGTTATACGTATACGTTATACGTTATACGTTATACGTTATACGTTATACGTTATACATTATACGTTATGCCGTATAGGATATACGTTATACGTTGTACGTATACGTTGTACGTTATACGTTATACCGTTGTACGTTATACGTAATACGTAATATGTAATACGTCATGCGTTTTTACGTAATCGTTGTACGTCTATACGTTATACGCTATACGCTATACGTTATACGTTATACATTTTACGTTATAGTACGTTAGTACTTTATTATTTTTAACGGGTTTTATACGTTATACGTTATACGTACTTATAGCTTGTACGTTATACGTTATACGTTATACGTTATACGTTATACGTTATACATTAAAACCGTTATACGTTATTACGTTATACGTTATACGTTATACGTTATACGTTATACGTTAATCGTTATACGACATACGTTATACCTTATACGTTATACGTTATACGTATACGTTATTACGTATTCGTTATACGTTATACGTTATAAGTTATACGTATACGTTACACCGTTATACGTTATACGTTATACGTTATACGTAATATGTAATACGTCATACCGTTTTACGTTAATCGTTATACGTTATACGTATACGCTATACCTTAAGACGTTATAACGTAATATGTAATACGTCATACGTTTTACGTTAATCGATATACGTTATACGTTATACGCTATACGTTATACGTAATACGTAAATACGTTATACGTCGTTAGAAGTTAAACGTTAGACGTATACTTACGATATACGTAATACGTTATACCGACTTACTTACGTTACTTATACGTTACTTACGTTATACATTATACGTTATACGTATACGTTATACGTTATACGTTATACGTTATACGTTATACGTTATCGTTATACGTTACACGTTAACGTTGTACGTTATACGTTATACTTATACGTTGTACGTTATACGTTATACGTTATGCGTTATACGTATATACGGTTATACGTTATAACGTTATACGTATACGTTATACGTTTACGTTAAACGTCTACGTTATAACGTTATACGTTATACGTTATACGTTATACGTTATACGTATACGTTATACGTATACGTTGTACGTTATACGTTATACGTTATACGTTATACGTTATACGTAGACCGTTGTAGCGTTATACGTTATATGCGTTATACGTATCTATACTTATACGATATACGTTATACGTACGTGACATTATACGTATACGTTCTACGTGATACGTTATACGTTATACGTTAAAACGTCGTACGTTATCCGTTATAGTATACGTTATACGTTATACGTTATACGTTATACGTATACCGTTATACGTTATACGTTATTACGTTATACGATATACGCTATACGTTAACGTTATACGTTATCCGTTATACGTTCCTTTACGTGAGGACGCTATACGTTATACGTTATACGTATACGTTATACGATATTACGTATACGTTTACATTATACGTTATACGTCATAGCTTATACGTTATACGTTATACGTCTACGTTATACGTTACACGTAAACGTTGTACGTTATACGTTATACCTTATACGTTATACGTTATACGTTATACGTTATGCCGTATACGTTTAGTACGTTATACGATATACTTATACGTTATGCGTTATACGTTATACGTTATACGTTACACGTTATACGTTATACGTTATACGTATATACGTTATACGTTAAACGTCGTACGTTTATACGCTATACGTTTATAAGTACGTTATACGTATACGTTATACGTTTACGGTATACGGTATACGTTATACTATCCTTATACGTTATACGTTATGCGTTATAGGATATACGTTATACGTTATACGTTTGTACGTTATACGTTATACGTTGTACGTTGATACGTTAGACGTTGTACGTTATACGTTATACGTAATATGTAATACGTCATACGTATTACGTAAGCGTTGTACGTTATACGTTATACGTTATACGTTATACGTTATACGTTATACGTTATACGTTATACGTTGATAGTTATTACGTTATACGTTATACGTTATACGTTAGACGATGTACGTTATACGTTATACGTTATACTTTATATGCTATACGTTATACGGTTATACGTTATACGTTATACATTATACGTTATACGTTATAACGTTATACGTTATACGTTATACGTTATACGTTATACGACATACGTATACGTTATACGATATACGTTATACGTTTTACGTTTTACGTTAATACGTTATACGTTATACGTTATACGTTATGCGTTATAGATATACGTTATACGTTATCGTTGTACGTATCGCTTTATACGTTGTACGTTATACGTTATACGTAATATGGATATACGTCATACGTTTTACGTTAATCGTTGTACGTTATACGTTATACGCTATACGCTATACCGTTATACGTGATACATTAAACGTTATACGTAATTACGTATAAGTTATACTTTATACGTTATACGTTATACGTTATACGTATACGTTAGAACGCTATACGTTATAAGTTATACGTTATACGTTATACGTCTATACGTTATACGTTATACATTATACGTTATACGTCATACGTTATACGTTATATCGTTATACGTATTACGTTATACGTTACACGTTAAACGTGTACGTATCTACGATATACCTTATACGTTATACCGTAAACGTTATACGTATGCGTTATAGTTATACGTTATACGTTATACGTAATACGTTATACGTTATACTTTATACGTTATACGTTAGACGTTAAACGTGTCGTATCGTTATACGTTTTACGTTATACGTATACGTATAGCGTTATACGTTATACGTATGTAGTACGTTATACGTTGTACGTTCTTACTTACGTTATACGTTAGACGTGTATCGTTATACGTTATACCGTTATACGTTATATGCTATACGTATATCGTTATACGTTATACGTTATACATTATACGTTATACGTTATACGTATACGTTTATACGTTATACGTTATACGTATAAACGTCGTACGTTATACGTATACGTTATACGTTATACGTTATACGTTATACGTTATACGTACTATGTAATACGTCATACGTTTTACGTTAATCGTTATACGTTATACGTTATACGCTATACGTTATACGTTATACGTTATACGCGTTATGCGTTATACGTTATACTTATACGTTATACGTTATACGTTATATACGTATACGTTTTATACGTTATACGGTTATACGTTATACGTATATACGGTATACGTTATACGTTATACGATATACGTTATATGTATTACGTTATACGTATACGTATACGTTATACGTTATAGGATATACGTTACGTATACGTTGTACGTTATACGTTATACGTTGAACGTTATACGTAATACGTAATATTTAATACGTCATACGTTTTCGTTAATCGTGTACCGTTATACGATATATACGCTATACGATTATACGGTTATACGTTATTCGTTTTACGTTATACGTTATACGTTATAACGTTAAAGTTATACGTCATACGTTATACTTTATACGTATACGTTATACGTTATACGTTATACGTTATACGTATACGTATACGTTATACGTTATACGTTATACGTTATACGTTATACGTTATACGTATACGTTATACGTTATACGTTATACGTTATAGCGTTATACGTGTCCGTAATATGTAAATACGTCATACGATTTTACGTTTAAATCGTTATACGTTATACGTTATACGCTATACGTTATACGTTATACCGTAATACGTTATACGTTATACGTATACGTTATACGTTATACGTTTAACGTTATACGTTATTACGTTATACGTTATACGTTATACGTTATACGTTATGTACGTTTATACGTTATACGTTATACGTATACGTTATACGTTATACGTTATACGTTATACGTTATACGTTATACGTTATACCGTTATACGTTATAAGCTTATACGTTATACCGGTATTACGTTATACGTATACGTTCTTATTCGTTATACGTTATACGTTATACGTTATACGTTAACGTTATACGTATACGTATATACGTTATACGTTAAACGTTATACGTATACGTAATACGTTATGCGTTATAGGATATACGTATACGTTATAACTGATGTACGTTATAAGTTATACGTTATACGTTATACGCTATACCGTTATACGTTATGCGTTATACGTTATACGTTATACGTTATACGTATACGTTATACGTTATACGTATACGTTATACGTAATACGTTAAACGTCGTACGTTATACGTTATACGTTATACGTTATACGTTATACGTTATACGTAATATGTAATACGTCATACCGGTTTTACGTTAATCGTTGTACGTTATACGTATACGTTATACGTTAAACGTCGTACGTTATACGTTATACGTTACTTACGTTATACTATACGTTATACAGTTATACGTTATACGTGATACGTTATACGTTACTTTACGTTATACGTTAAGTATACGTTTAGTAGACGTACACGTTAAACGTTGTACGTATACGGTATACTCTTTATACGTTGTACGTAATTACCGTTATACGTTATGCGTTAGTACGTTATACTGTTATACGTTTACGTTATACGAGTATACGTTATACGTTATACGTTACACGCTCGTACGTTATACGGTTTATACGTTATACGTATACGTTATACGTTATACGTCTATACGTTAATACGTTATACGTATATCGTTGTACGTTATACGTTATTACGTTATACGTTATATCGTTATACGTTAGACGTGTACGTTATACGTTATACGTAAATATAAAGGTTATATGCTATACGTTATACGTTATACGTTATACGTTATACATTATACGTTATACGTTATACGTTATACGTTATACGTTATACGTTAAACGTCGTACTTTATACGTTATACGCTATCGTTATACGTATACGTTATACGTTATACGTTGTTATACCGTTATACGTTATACGTTATACGTTATTACGTTATACGATTATACGTTATATACGTTATACGTTATACGTTATACGTTATAAGTTATACGTTACAAGTAAACGTTTGTACTGTAGTAACGATATACCTATACGTTATACGTTAAACGTTGATACGTTATGCGTTATACGTTATACGTTATACGTTATGCGTTATACGTTATACGTTATACGTTACACGTTATACGTATACGTTATACGTTATACGTAATACGTTAAACGTCGTACGTTATCGTTATTCGTTATACGTTATACGTATATACGTTATACGTTATACGGTATACGTTATACGTTATACGTTATACGTTATACGTTATACGTTATACGTTATACGCTATACGTTATACGTTATGCGTTATACGTTATAGCTTATACGTTATACTGTTATACGTTATACGTTATACGTTATACGTTATACGTTATACGTTAACGTCGTACGTTATACGTTATACGTTATACGTTATACGTTATACGTTATACGTAATATGTAATACGTATACGTTTTACGTTATCGTTGTACGTTATACGTTATACGTATACGTTAAACGTCGTAGCTTATACGTTATACGTTATACGTTATAGTTATACGTTATACGTTATACGTTATACGTTATACGCTATACGTTATACGTTATGCGTTAATACGTTATACGTTATACGATATACGTTATACGTTATACGTTATACGTTATACGTTATACGGTATACGTTATACGTTATACGTAATACGTTATACGTTATACGTTATACGTTATACGTTATCGTTATTACGTTATACGTTAGTACGTTATACGATTATACGTTAAACGTCGTACGTGTATACGTTATACGTTATACGTATACGTTATACGTTATACGATAATATGTAATACGTCATACGTTTTACGGTTAATCGTTGTACGTAATACGTTATACGTTATACGTTAAACGTCGTACGTTATACGTTATACCGTTATACGTTTTACGTTATACGTTATACGTTATACGTTATACGTTATACTTATACGTTATACGTTATACGTCATACGTATACGTTATACGTTATACGTTATACGTATTACGTTATACGTTATACGTTATACGTTATACGTTATACGTTATAGTTATACGTTATACGTTAACGTTATACGTAGACGTTGTACGTTATACGTTATACGTTATACGTTATACGCTATACGTTATACGTTATACGTTATACGTTATACATTATAGCTTATACGTATACGTTATACGTTATACGTTATACGTTATACGTATACGTTATACGTTATACGTTATAACGTTATACATTATACGTTATGGCGTTATAGGATATACGTTATACGTTGTACGTTTATACGTTGTACGTATACGTTATACGTTGTACGTTTTACGTTATACGTAATATGCATACGTCTGCGTTTTACCGTTAATCCGTTGTACGTTATACGTATACGCTATACGCTATACGTTATACGTTATACATAATACAGTTAGTACGTATACGTTATTAGTTATACTTTATACGTTATACGTTATACGTATACGTTATACGTTGTACGTTATACGTTATACGGTTATACGTTATACGTTATACGTTTTACATTATACGTTATACGGTTATACGTTATACGTTATACGTTATACGTTATACGTTATACGTTATACGACATACGTTATACCTATACGTTATACGTATACGTTATACGTTATACGTTATTCGTTATACGTTATACGTTTATACGTTATACGTTATTACGTTACCACGTATACGTTATACGTTATACGTTATACGTAATATGTAATACGTCATACGTTTACGTTAATCGTTATACGTTATCGTTATACGCTATACGTTATATCGTTATACGTAATACGTGTATCGTTATACGTAATAAGTTCTACGTTATACGTTATACGTTATACGTTATACGTTATACGTTATACACGTATACGTTATACGTTATACGTTATACGTTAACGTTATACGTTATACGTTATACGGTTATACCGTTATACGTAATACGTAATACGTCATATACGTTTTACGTTAAATCGTTATACGTTATACGTTATACGCTATACGTTATACGTATGCGTTATACAGTTATACGATTATCGTTATACGTTATACGCTATACATTATTACGTTATTCGTTATACGTTAAACGTCGTACGTTAATACGTATACGGTTATACGTTATACGTTTTACGTTATACGTAATATGTAATACGTCATACGTTTTACGTTAATCGTTGTACGTATACGTTATACGCTATACGCTATACGTTTATACGACTATACATTATACGTTTACGTTATACGTTATAAGTATACTTTATACGTTATACGTTATACGTTATACGTTATACGTTAGACGCTTACGTTAAACGTTATACGTTATACGTTATACGTTATACGTTATACGATATACGTTATACGTTATACGTTGTACGTTATACGGTTGACGTTATACGTTATACGTTATACGCTATACGTTATACGTTATGCGTTATACGTTATACGTTATTCGTTAACGTTATACGTTATACGTTATACGTTATACGTTAAACGCGCTTCGTAGTTATACGATATACGTTATACGTTATCGTTATACCGTAATATGTATACGTAATACGTTTTCGGTATCGTTATACGTTATACGTTTACGCTATACGTTATACGTTATGCGTATACGTTATACGTTATACGTATACGTTAGACGTTTACCGTTATACGTTATACGGTATACGTTATATGCTACATACGTTTATACGTTATACGTTTATACGTTATACATTATACGTTATACGTATACGTTATACGTTAGACGTTATACGTTTAAACGTCGTACGTTATACGTTATACGTATACGTATACGTTATACGTTATACGTTATACGTTTATACGTTATAGTACGTTTATACGTTATACGTTATACGTAGACGTTATACGTTATACGTATACGTTTATACGTATACGTTACAAGTTAAACGTTGTACGTTATACGTTATACCTTGTACGTCATACGTTAATCGTTTACGTTATGCCCGTTATACGTTATACGATTATACGTTATGCGTTATACGTTATACGTTATTACGTTATACTTTATACGTTATACGTTATACGTTATACGTTAAACGTCGTACGTTATACGTTATACGTTATACTGTTATACGTATACGTTATACGTTATACGTTATACGTTATACGTTATACGTATACGTATATACGTTATACGTTAATGCGTTATAAGGATATACGTTATACCGTATTACGTTGTACGTTATAACGTTATACGTTGTACGTTATATACGTTATACGTAATATGTAATACGTCATACGTTTTACGTTAATCGTTGTACGTTATACGTTTATACGTTATACGTACACGTTATATGTTATACTTTTATACGTATACGTTATACGTTATACGTTATACGTTAGACGCCCTATACGTTATACGTTATACGTTATACGTTATACGTTATACGTTATACGTTATACATTATACGGTTATTACGTTATACGTTAGACGTTATACGTATACGTTATACGTATACGTTATACGTTTACGTTACACGTTAACGTTGTACGTATACGTTATACCTTATACGTTGTACGTTATACGTTATACGTTATGCGTTATACGTTATACGTTATACGTTATACGTTATACGATATACGGTTTTAACGTTATACGTTAAAACGTCGTACGTTATACGTTATACGTATATCGTTATACGTTATACGTTATACGTTATACGATTAATACGTTATACGTTGTACGTTATACGTTATACGTTATACGTTATACGTTTATACGTTAGACGTTTGTACGTATACGTATACGTTATACGTTATATGCTATCGTTATACGTTATACGTTTTACGTATACATTATACGTTATACGTTATACGTTATACGTTATACGTTATACGTTAAACGTCGTACGTTATACGTTATCGTTATACGTTATACGTTATACGTTATACGTTATTCACGTATACGTATACGTTATACGTTATACGTTATACGTTATACGTTTTCGTATACGTTATACGTTATACGTTTTATACGTTAATACGTGAGACGCTATACGTTATACGTTATACGTTATACGTTATATACGTTATACGTTCTACGTTATACATTATACGTTATACGTCCTACGTTATACGTTATACGTATACGTTATACGTTATTACGTTCAAACGTTAAAACGTTGTACGTTATACGTTATACCTTATACGTTATACGTTATTACGTTATACGTTATGCGTTACTACGTAATACGTTATTACGTTTTATCGTATATACGTTATGGCTTATACGTTATACGTTATACGTTACACGTTATACGATATACGTTATACGTATACGTATTATCTTAAACGTCGTACGTTATACGCTATACGTTATACCGTTATACGTTATACGTTATACGGTATCGTTATACGGGTATACGTTATACGTTATACGTTATACGATTATACGATTAGCGTTATAGGACATACGTTATACGTATACGTTGTACGTATACGTTATACGTTGTGCGTTATACGTAGACGTTGTACGTTATACGTTATACGTAAATATGTAATAAGTCATACGTTTTACGTTAATCGTTGTACGTTATACGTTATACCCCGTTATTACGTTATACGTTATACGTTATACGTTATACGTTATACGTTGTACGTTATACGTTATACGTTATTACGTTATACGTAGACCGTTTGTACGGTTACGTTATACGTTATACTTATTATGCTATACGTTATACGTTATACGTTATAAGCTTATACATTATACGTTATACGTTATACGTTATACGTTATACGTTATACGTTATACGTTATACGACATACGTTATACGTTTATACGTTATACGTTATACGTTATTCCGTATACGTTATACGTTATACGTTATCGATATACGTTATTGCGATATAGGAATATCGTTAAAACGTTATACGTGTACGTATACGTTATACGTTAGTACGTATACGTATACGAATATGTACATACGTCATACGTTTTACGTAATCCGTTGTACGTTATAACGTTATACCGCTATACGCTAACGTTATACGTTATACATTATACGTTGTATACGTTTACGTTATAAGTTATAACTTTATTACGTGATACGTTATACGTATACGTTACGTAGACGCTATACGTTATACGTTATACTGTATACGTTTATACGTTATACGTATACTGTTTACATTATACGTTATACGTCATACGTTATACGTATACGTATACGTTATACGTTATACGTACACACGTTAAACGTTGTACGTAACTACGTTATACCTTATACGTTATACGTTAACGTTATACGATATGCGTTATATCGTATACGTATACGTTATACTTTATACGTTATACGTTATACGTTATACGTATACGTTATACGTTAACCGTCGTACGTTATACGTTATACGTATACGTTATACGTTATACGTTATACGTATACGTTAAACGTTATACGTTGTTCGTTATACGTTGTACGTTATACGTTATACGTTAGACGCTTGTACGTTATTACGTTTATACGATATACGTTATATATGCTATACGTTATACCGTTATACGTTATACGTTATACATTATAGCTTATACGTATACGTTATACGTTATACGTTATACGTTATACGTTAAACGTCGTACGTTATACGTTATACGTTATACGTTATACGTTATACGTTATACGTAATACGTAATATGTAATACGTCATATACGTTTTACGTTAATCGTTTATACGTTATACGTATACGCGATACGTTATACGTATACGTTATACGTTATGCGTTATACGTTACTACGTTATACGTATACGTATACGTTATACGTTATATCCGGTTATACGTTATACCGTTATACGTTATACGTATACGTATACGTTATACGTATACGTTATACGTTATATGTTATACGTAATACGTTATACGTTATACGTATACGTTATAGGATATACGTTAATATACGTTGGTTAGTATACGTTGTACGTTATAGTTACCTTACGTACTTATACGTAATATTACGTCATACGTTTTACGTAATCGTTGTACGTTATACGTTATACGCTATACGTTATACGTTATACGTTATACGTTATACGTTATACGTATACGTTATACGTTATAAGTTATACGTCATACGTTATACTTATACGTTATACGTTATACGTATACGTTATGCGTTATCCGTTATACGTTATACGTTATACGTTTATACGTTATCGTTATACGTTATACTTATACGTTATACGTTATACGTATACGTTATACGTTATACGTATACGTATAACGTTATACGTAATATGTAATACGTCATACGTTTTACGTTAATCGTTATACGTTATACGTTATACGCTATACGTTATACGTTATACGTAATACGTTATACGTTATACGTTATACGTTATACGTTATACGTTATACGTTATACGTATACGTTATACGTTTATACGTTATACGTTATACGTTATACGTTATGACGTTATACGTTATACGTTATACGTTATACGTTATACGTTATACGTTATACGTTATACGTTATACGTTATACGTTATACGTTTGTACGTTATACGTAATACGTTATACGTTATACGTATACGGTTAAACGTATTCGTTATACGTATACGTTATACGTACGTTAGTATACGTTATACGTTAGTACGTTAAGTACGTTATCGTACGTTATAGTACGTTATACGTTTATACGTTATACGTTAAGGTACGTAATGCGTTATAGATATACGTTATACGTATACGTTTATCGTTATAAGTTATACGTATACGTTATACGTTATACGTTATACGTTATACGTTATACGTTATACGTTTAAATATGTACGTCCGTAAGTACGTTATACGTTATACGTTATACGATTATACGTTATACGTATACGATATACGTTATAACGTTATACGTTATACGTTATACGTTATACGTTAAGCGTTATACGACAATACGTTCTACGTTATACGTTTTAGCGTTATACGTTATACGTAGACTTTGTACGTTATAGCGTTTATCACGTTATACGTTATATGCTATAACCTTTATACTTATAAACGTTATACGTTTACATTTTGCGTTATAACGATATACGTTATACGATATACGTTTACGTATACGTTATATACGTTATACGACATACGGTATACGTTATACGTTATACGTTATACGTTATACGTTATACGTTATACGTTATGCCGTTATA